>NC_060898.1:2490000-2790000 GCF_014805685.1 Silurus meridionalis | reverse complement strand
ATCGGGAGAAAAAACGTTTTTTTAAACGCACGACGATGCCAAAAGATGAACTCCAGAGAGAAATAGTTGTGAAAGGAAGGAGGAAGACAGTGAACAATGACTTTCTTGGTAGGCTACTGTTTAGATACAAGCCGTTGTGACGCGTTGAGTCTGGTTGAAGGGAGAGCTCGCTAACTCCAGAACAGAAACGTGTCTTTCGTTAAAGCCTGTGTAAAGTACATTAGTGTAGACAATAGGCTTATTTATGTTAAATATAAAAATATTTGTAAAATTCAGTGGGTGCGGCTTATATATATAAGCGGAAATTATGGTAAATACTTTAAAAAGTTTCAGTTCAATACGAACAAGCTGTTACTGGGCCAATGAGCACAACCCTCAAACCTCACCTACTCAAAAAGTAGACATTTTCAATAAGAGGGAGAATTCCCAATGACAGCGAGCATTTCCAATTGTTCACAGTTCCTGCATTTCTCCCAAATATCAATGTGGGAAATACCAATAGTTTGCACAGCTGAATTTTTTGAACTGAAATATTTTTTCGTTGTTTCTTACTTTTCTTTTTTCCAGCTGCGTACCGCCATCATGTTTCTTATTTCACGAAATGCTTTAGTTTGACAGCATTTTAAGCCATAGAACAGTCAGAGGATAAAAAATAAATGTACAAAGCGTTCATAGTTGGAAAAGTTGTTTTCTTTTAAGTTGTTTTCTTAAAAAAAATCTACGAGGTGGTATCAAGAATTTGAAACTAATGTTGCTAACTGGTGCTATTCTAACCACATGCCTTACCACAGCTGCGATTCCACGCATTGTTAAAACAAAGAGCAAATCTAAAACTTTTGACATGCGACGATACTGCAACGAATTGTACGAGGTATTTTGAGTGACGTGCATGCTTCAAAAGCGGAAAGTGATTAAGACTGAAAACTTCACAACCATTCAGCAACTTGTGCATAATGATAGTCGGAGAACAATCCACATGATCTCACTTCCGCACCCACACTACTCGACAGATTTGGCTCCTGCAGATTTCCAGAAAAATAAATTATGCAGCTTATAGATCACCGTTTTGACACCATTGCCAAGATCCAGCAGAAATCACACAAAGTGCTCAACACGCTTTGAAAAGAAGACTTCCAGGACACATTCCATGAGTGGCAGGACCGTGAGAAGCGCTGTATTGCTGTGCAAGAGCAACTTTTTGATACCACCTCGTATTATACATTTTCTTAAAAACAAATTGAAAGCAATTGATTTTTGACTATCATACACACCACAGATCTGAGGCAAACAATCATAAATGGGGCCTTTTTACTTCACAGCTTTAAGATCTCCACAAGACACTGACAGCAGAAACCTGGCCAGAGCAGAGCAAACAACTCAAACAGACCACCAGATGCCAATTCCAATCTGCACCTCATAGTGTCGCCTTTATTACCGTGATTTCCCTCCTGCCCATTCTGCAATAAATCCAACAAAAGCTTCACCTAATGCCCTGTACCTACATAAATCCTACAACAAAGGACCAGCTGGAACCAGGATGAAGGAAAAGAAAAAAAGATGAGAGTAAACCAAAGAACAGCTGATACAGTAACAACATGATATCATTTCAGCGTTTAGTGACTGCAATCCACTTCGCAAAATTCATAAACAATCACAATCAGCGTAGCGTGACTTAAAGTGGGTAACTATCCTGCTGACTTCTATGAGAAGCCAAACATCTCACTTCCTTCAGCGGTAATTTGAGGCAGGTTTCTGACCACAGTAGCCGTCCGATGAAGTTGAAAATAAGACACTGACGATTAATAAATGAGACCTGACAGGAGAGAAAACTTTTCCTCTATCCCTCACCCAGTGCACTGAATCGCCACATCTCCAGCCATCAAGAAAATCACAGCGGACATGAGAACTCTTGACACTCAGCCACCCACACACACACACACACACACACTGCTCTTTCCATAGTATTACCACAACCACAGTAAGAAAAAAAAAAAAACCTAAATCCTGTATATTTCAGCTACTGAACAGAACCCTATAAGGCTTATCATTACATATTATTTACTTATTAATGATATGATTGTATATTTTCTATATTTTATGACTGATTAATTCTGGCAGATTTCAGAGCAGACACTCAACCAGTAGATCGCTCGGCATTGTCCGTACGCCTGATTGAATCCGCAAGAACCAAAAAGCCAAAGACAAAGCAGTGTGCTAACTTTGAACCTATACGGTGCTAAAATCTCAACTGGCGTTGAATACATTTACATTCAATGTGCTAGCACAGCTGTAGCGACACGATAACTCCTTTTCAACTAGCAGGTTGCGAAAACTACAACTGTGGTGACTAGTAATAAAATTTTCGATCGAAATGATTACAATTTGTTCGATTCTACAGTCTTTATCATACCGAGTGCTAGCTAGTAAACTCAGCGCTAATTAGTCAGCAAACAAACGATTTAACTACAAAAATCACAGCCTTGCAATGTTACTAGCGTACATTCGTGGAACAGTAATTCTTCATCACATTAAAAATATGATTACTATTATCCATAATCCATCCGATTGCTGAGAGAAAAACTGATCAAAATGCATACGGTGAACCTTTTTGTACATACATTAGGAATAAAGACGAAAAAGCGAATGATTCTGGTCAATGCTCATAACAACGGATAACACACTGAATTTTAAGCTGTGACCTGAAGCTAAAAGGAAAAAAAAGACAGATCCTATCATAGTCAGCCAGGATGATTGAATCCTGTCCACAACAACAGTGAGTTTTTATCACAACAAAAAAAATCGTTGTACATGATCACAGGAAAAAATGGTAATGCTGACGTTTGACGCTAATCAGCTCTTTTTGAAACACTATTAAAATAAGAGGGAACCCCCAGTGTCCTCAGGTTGGAGCTTTGATCTCTTTCGGCTTTTCCCCTCGTTTAGTGGAAAACTCCAGACACACGCACACGCAGCAGAAAGGTGCAAGCCTGGTAATTGCAAACACAACAAATTCAAAGCAGCTGTCCAGGCTGCATGAGGAAGCAAATCTGGCTGCAAAATAAAGAACGCTTCATTTAACCACAAGAAAGAACAATCTGGAAAGTCTTATTTTTATCGGGCGGCGAACAATGCTTGATTTATTTGTTACCGCACAACACAATTAGAGAAGCGCCATAAACAAATGTTACGATGTAAGAGTGTGTTTTGTGTGTGCAGAGTCCAACCCACCAGCATGTTTACCCATATACCGAGGTTGAGTACTATATCATTCATTAATTGTTCATGCCTTTGTGGTGCTTTTAACGCAGTAATCTGCAAAAATTTCGCAGACGTTTTTTTAAATCGGAAGCATAGCCTTTTTTTTTTTTTTTTAATAATTGTGAAAAATAAAGAGCTCAATAGAGGTCACTGAATATCTGTATTAGGCATTGAACTGTATTGTACACTTAACTGGAGTGTTTCTCAATGTACTGTAAGTTTCAATTAATTAAAATGTTGAAAAAATTAAAAATAAATAAATAACAATTTCCTATTTATTTATTAATTAATTAATTAATTTTTAAATATTAAATCCCAAAATAAAGGGAACCATGGCGACTTTAATATTTGGTACAATTGTACTTTTTTTTGGCGCATTGCCCTCGATTTTTTTGCCCTGATTTTTGCCAATTTATTGAAAATGTTTGGGCACCTCTGCCCTATATTAATCTATATTAACCTAAAATGTTTTCTGTAGTTAGTTACAAAGAGTCAAATTTGTTTGAATTTAATCTACAAAAAAAAACAAAAGAAAAAATCTGATAAATAATATGATTTATTTATTACTTACTTATTTATTTGATCAAATAGAAAAAAAGTGTAGGCTGTTCTTTAACAGATTGTTGTGGCATTAATTGTATTAATACGTATGCGGTGTAAAACATTTCAAAACTAAATACTAATACTATTACAACTATAAATACTATGCAGAACGTAAAACAACTGAATACTAAATACATTGTGAATCCATCATGCATCATCAATCCATCATCAGCAGACACGGGGTACGTAGATTTACCCAGCAAGATAGAATCCAAAACCCAAGGAGTGTCACATCTGATGCTAATCAACACTCCCTGTTCTCCTCACCCCTTACACTCCACCACTCTGGAGTCCAGCGCAGCATATAGCGCTGAATACGAAGTGAACGATGTTAGCTTGGGCTCAGGAAAATAAAGACCCACTTTGTTTTCGAGAGCTAAGCCCTGGACAGGCTTTTCTAACGCCAGCTATTTCTTGAGCTTTCTTTTGGGATGGCTGCATATTCACAGGGTGCCTGTGTTTGAGACCTTGGCAATAACGCTTCAGCAAACACACGCACACACTTCGTGGTCTGGGTGGGGTGTGTGTCCATAAGCAGGCAGGTCGAGGGCAGCACCCGCTATGCCCACATTACAGGGTGGGTCAGATTTTCTGTTCTTCCTCTGGCCTGGGGTCATGGTCCAGACCCTGATCCCGGGTTTGTGCTGCTGGATATATACAGACAGGCGGGCAGAATGTTGCTCACCTCAGGAAACACACTGCAGGAGATTTTACCATCTGCGCAGTGTCCAGTATTTCTGGCTGCCAACTGCCTGCTGGCTACGACACCGCCCTTTGTAGTCTCCTCTGTAGGCATTGAATCTACACTGAACAAGTGTGGAACCTTCAGAGAGATTTGGACAAAAGCAACATTCCAGCAAAAGCAGGTTCTCCATCATGCTTACAAACCCTACAACGATTAAATATACAGATACAGGTATTAATAGCTTATAGAACCCATTTAGGAAGAAAAGACTGAAGTCCACAATGAAATAGTGTAAAGTTTTCGAATTTTACAGGCATATTTCGACAAAAGACGTATCCAAGATCTATGAGGTATCCCATTAGTGTTCAGACCCAAAAACAACTTTTCCAAAGTCAGGTCTTGCTAAAAGCCTTAAAGATTTCTGGTCTTCAAATAATGCACGCTCTAAAAACTTCTAATCTCCTTCATTGTAATCCCCCCCACCCCACCCCCTCCCACAGCAGGATGCAGAAAGAGTTGGGATGGGTCCAGCCCCCAAATACCGTCTGTGGTTCCTGAAGCTTCAAGTGCACAAACTTCAAAGTCTGCTGGGGACTGTTTTGATACTTCATGGCATCCTGCACGGGTAACATCTGAACGCCTCACACCACCAGACTGAAGGGTTTCTTTTCATTAGCATATCAAGTGCACTTCTGTTCGTTCACTGCTGCCTTTTTTTTTTTTTTGCTTTTACTCCCCTGAGTGGATTTCAGCTTCTGGGTTTAATTTTTCCAACCCTGTGTGGAATGCACATTCACACCCGGACAAAACATGGCAACTGAAACTGCCCAAAAAAGCTAAACTCTGGAGTGAAAAAAGTACACATTTCATATTTTCAGTTGGATAAACAGGGAAATGCCACAGTGATCCCTTATTTTGAGCGTGCTCTGGTGGTGAGCGCCAGCTGCCACAGGAAAGCTCTGCTCCTGAGTCTTCACTCTGGTTAAAAATAAGAACTTGTCTGACCTCAGTCCAGAAATGTTGGACAATGAGTGTATTGAGCAGAAGATTCTTTTTCTCTATTTGCATCAGACCATCCATTTACACACCCACCTATCCACCTTTCTCTCACACACACACACACACACACACAGGGTTGAATGTTTTCTTTAATTGCATTCAAACCAAAGTATCTGCTTTGATCCAAAATGTGTGCACGATCAAAACCATAACCTCTAACATGCACCAGTCGAGTCTAGTGTTTAAACTCATTTTCTGCATTCAGCTCTTTCATGAGGAGAAGCACATGACTGCAAAAGCAGCTTCCAGGTTCAACTGAGGCACCACCCCAGGAACCAATAAACCCTAGAGCTGAGTTTCCATAACATGTATTTAAATTTCCATTAGCACCGAGTCATGAGTCATGATTTCCTTTGTTTCTTACTACGAACTACCGAAAATGAAGAGGTGAATGTGAGTGGATTGAGACAAAATTTCTGACAAAAAAATCACCACATAAAACCACAATTTATCTTCAGCTGAATGTGTCTTTGGTTTAATTTTGTTTACCAACCAAAAATGGTAAAAATCGAATGTTTGCTTTTTACAAGACCAATGTGGGAAAACATTTTATTAACAAAAAAAAAGCACTGAAGACACTAAAATTAGGACACTTAGGAAAAACTATTTGTGGGGTTTAAATAACTATTAATTAAGTATTTCATAACAGAAAAGGATTTGGCAAAAAAAAAAGGAAAGGAATAGAATGGACAAAAAATTTGTATATTTCATGTACATACGAGCAGCGTTCAAGTCAACCCGGGGCTTTTGAGTTTATAAATTAAAAGAACAAATTTTAAGAAGTGGAAACTGTATTCATTTTTCAATGTACTACTTTTATACATATATCCGCCTGAACCATCCAAGGACAGCCTGGGAACCACCAAAACCAGGATTGTTACTGTCGGACGTACGGCCATCTTTGAAACGTCCACACCATTCAAATGTCTCACTGCTACTGAGCATCTCATCACCGTATTGTGCTTGATGTCTTCTGTAGATGTTGCGTGTTTAACGCCTTCTTTTACAAGAAACTTCATCACCAAACCCATGTTGTCTGCCATCTTGACTAACAGCTGCGTGTAGTGACGGCATGCTAGCATCCATTTTTATACCTGTAAAATGAAAAGTCCCGGTTTGACTTGACTGTGTAAACGTGCGTATAAAATATTTTTCGATTTTTAAAACATATCCAGATTCGACTCTATGAGCCACAAAAATAGCTTTAACGTTGATCCTATAAACTGCTGCACTGTTGGTGAAAGAACATCGCCGCACTGTGAATATAAAACAAATATATCCTTAATTCACGAGGTTAAAGCAAGGCCGTCCTTCCTACCTGATTCTCCGAACCACCTTCAGTGTGTCTGTCTTTTTAAATGAACGCAAAAGATTTTTACAGTTTTATTCGTACCGTTCCCATTCTACACAATTACAGAAACAGAAAGCCAAACAGCAGTGAATTGAAGGGTTGTAATCGGTGTCTAGGCTGGAGTTACACAGCCATGTAGTATGTGTAAAGAGGCAGCTGCACAGGGGCCCAATCCTTTTATCCATAATGAATGACTGATGTTTTCTTGGAAGCTGGTGTGTGAGCGGCGAGAGAGAGAGAGAGAGAGAGAGAGAGAGAGAGAGAGAGAGAGAGAGAGAGAGAGAGAGAGAGATGTTTGTTGTCTTGCACTTCCTCCCTCTCTCATTCTCTTTCTGTCTGTCTCTCCCTAACGATCTCTAACAAGCACATTTCAGCCTGAATCTCCACTTTGACAAAAGAAAAGAAAATAAAAGACATTAGGAAACAATTGCATGTGTTGTTTACCAGAAGGACATCCATCGTGGGAATAGGGACTTCCTGGAAGAGCAGAAACACCACATGGGTCTGGGATTCACTAAAGAACTTGCAGAAAATCCCTCCTTCCAGAGAGATTCCTTTTATACATGTGAGACACATACAGCAACTATCTATCCATCCATCTATCCATCTATCCATCTATCTATCTATCTATCTATCTATCTATCTATCTATCTATCTATCTATCTATCTATCCATGTCATCACAAGCGTTTTGCTATTTTTAAAAAAGAACACACAGATCCTGTGTAGCCCTTAGCACCTGGTGTTGCCATATGTATGCTCCATCACTTACTCTCACTACTTACTCTCACTACGCACATAAATACGACTACTCTTTTTCCACAGACACACACACACACACACACACACACACACAAGGCAAGCCAGAAGCAGAGGGAGAGAGGATGCTCACACTGTTATGCAATAGGACATCTGTGCATCTTTAAAGCCTGCACTGAAGCAGGAGACAGCAGCTCACACACAAACACACACACACACAAACACAAAAGCACTTTACCTCCTTCTGTCTTTATTTATCTTTCCCTTTCTTTAAGGTATACACGATGGTTGTGGTGGAAACTCACATTGCGTTCCATCAATTCCGAAAGCAGTCACGCTGGAGCAATGCCAAAGGACAGCACCAGGATGACGGTAAAAGACGAGCGACAGGTAGACCCTTGCCCTGATCATCGTGTGGAGTACAAGTTTTAATGTTGCATTTCAGCATGTTCAGAAAAAACGATGTAATGACGCAAAACGGGAAACCGTTTCCGAGGTGAAATTGCAGAACGGAAATGGGAAAAGCCATCACAAGGTCGCAACGGTGCGATTATCCTTAATACGCATCGCTACAAAGTCATGAATGAGGAACAAAAACAAGAGAGATTAAGATAAGAGGTAAACTTTAAAGAGATAAGAATGTTCAAAAGTCATATTTTGGCAAATTAGATAGATAGCCACAAATATGGGAAGTTAGAATTCTGATCGGAAGGTCATGGGTTGAAATCTCAGCATTACCAAGCTGCCATTGCTGGGCCCTTGAGCAAGGCCCTTAACCCTCAATTGCTCAGCTGTGTAACTAAGATAACAAAATTTATGAAATAGTCTAGAACACAGTCTACAAAGGAGCCTTAAAGAATGGTGATCAGAATACGGTAGTATACTGTAATTTGTTAATAATTTAAAAAATGACAGTACAGCAATTTCTAGTATCGTATTGTATAAATGATACAATATATATATATATATATATATATATATATATATATATATATATATATATATAGCGGCGGGCATGTGGACGCCGGTTCGTGAGTATATACGATGCTACGTTTGCCTGCCGTGCAAAACTTGACATTGGACCTCCTGGAGTGTTTAAAGGCTCTGGTATGGAGAAGCTGGTGTTGGATCTGTGATGATCGCAAATGTTGAGCTATTTTATGAGTTGCTCAGTGGCTCCCAGTTTCATAACCACAATGACTGTAAAAGACTGTAGAAAGATCATTACTTATAATCTTACATTCCAGTGCTCATGTTAGTTCTCACTCTCCAGTGTTCTGTATTGTTTTAAAGATCTATAATCACACTCTTGATATCACCCAAATGAGGATGGGTTCCCCTTTTTGAGTCTGGTTCCTCTCAAGGTTTCTTCCTCATAACATCTGAGGGAGTTTTTGCCACAGTTGCCATGGCTGCTCATCAGGTATAAATACACATCGTTCACCTTAACTGTTTAATTCTGTAAAGCTGCTTTGAGACAATGTCTGTTGTGAAAAAAAAAACAACAGAAATAAACTTGACTTGACTTGACTTGAAAACTTCAAATATTTCTAATTAAAAAAAAATAATTACAATTATTTTGGTCGTATTGTGTCATCTTAAGATCGATAATCTTATATACTTGTTTATTTACAGAATAATTTACAGGACCTGCCCGTCTAGACTGACTACTGCCTGTGACTTCTTCTGTGTTTATGGATTTCTTTATTTATTCTGCCATGTACTACACATACGTTATGTCGAATGCCGTTTTTTTTCATTCATCGAGGTTCAAAACACAGGCACGACCCTCATCTTTTTAAGTTTCGACATAAAACTTGAAAGCAGAATAAAGAAGATAAGCCAACAGAAATAGTAAGCCACAGGGAAGTAGGCTGCAAAGTTAATATCCTATTCAGTCTCTCCATAGCATGAATCTGAATGACTCACTGCTATAATTATCGTATCGCCTGAGTCACTAATGAAAAGTGTAGGAAGGAAAAACCAAGAAAACCTTTAAAAAAAAATAAAAGAGTAATACAACTCCTTCACCACAACCACAGTTACCAAGCACCAGTGTCATCTTTAAAAAAGAAAATTTGACAAGAAACAAAATGTCTATAATTCAGCAGTGTAGCCCAAGTTCAGCTGGTGTCTGTCTTTGTCTGGCATCAGTGCTCAGACCTCCTTGGCATTAGTTCGGGTGAACTGACGAGCATCACTGTCCAGCCAAGTGCACCACATCACACTACACCGCTCTTAACACCTCAAGGCTACACACAGGTTAAAGACATTGGATACGTTTTAAGGAAATACTCCTCGGTCCAAGGTTCCTGTTAGCGTGTTCATAAACCCGTCTGGGAGTTGGATCCGTTTCCCCTGATGAGTCAGTGTCTCTCAGACCCCTGTGGATAAATTCTTTGTAAGGATCCTGGAAATCAGGAGTATAATGACACGCCTTCTAATCTAATTCAGGTTTTAGTAAACTAAGTGCGTGGTTCTGCCTGGCTGGAAAGTGTGTTAGCAAGGAATCAATGAAACATAGTAATAGCCTGGTATTAGCACTGTGGTAAAACCGCCCCTTCACTACAACCACTCCTGACTAAGAGAGAGACTCGGAAGACTCACATTCAAACCCTCGTCATCAGAATAAGCTCTTTCATTTAATTACACAACATTTCTTCTGTCCTGTGAACCCACATTCAGATGCAAAGCCTCCCAGCTGTTTCTATAATGAGCCATGAAGGACACAGTAGAGTCATGTGAGAGAACGTTATCTCAGCAAAACCTAAAGGTGACCTACAAAAAACAACGAGCGGAATAATATTTAACGATGCTGAATTGTAATTCCCTGAAAAGCAAACATACCAAGAACGCGTCATTCGTGGCACAGACTGGACAAATGCTTTGTTTAGGTGTCTTACCCAATATTTTGAGAAAAAAAGTGGTTAAATCATCACTTACCCAGGTCTCCATGGTAACTGTTGTCATGGGATGTCCTGATGGGGGTGGAGTCTCCATCATGGGGCCAGATCTGTCCTGTTTTGCGAACCCCGACAATAGTGGCCTCTGAAACGACCACATGTGGCTGCCTGTGTCTCTTCTGCGACTGTGGCGTCGGAGGGCTGCTGCTGTCCAATGAGTGCTGAGAGTTCTGAGAGGGTGAGCGGCTTTTCTCCCTGAAGGGTCTGCGGAAAGCGGCAGTTGGGCTGGGTGACACATGACTCGACTGTCCTGATGAGAAGTCGTCCTCGCTGGAGGTCAAGTTCTCATTGGAGCTGCAGTCAGGTGTGTAGCCACCCCCTCCTCCGCCAACATCTTCCAAGCTTCCAGGTGAGTAGGATCTCCTCGGCCAGGTAAGGTGATGGTCATCATTGCTGGCGTGCTCTCGCATCGTGACCCGACCATCACCGCTTTCACTGGTCACATAAACTCCGCTGTACGGCTGGAAATCTGACGGATGCCATGGAGGAGGTGGTGGTTTGTTTCCATTGGGTCGAGCAGCACCATCTCTGTTGTACCGAGGGTTGGGTTCTCCATCTTCACATTCAGCATCATAGCCGCAGGTGCTCTCGCTGGATCGGCCCCTACAGACAGGTCTGGGTCGCAGGTCACTAGTGACCGTGGCCAGGTTGCCTGGCAGGGAATGGAGTGACCTCTTACGCTCCATTTGCACAGCTTGTGTTCCAAGGGAAATGATCTTGTCTGAGACGTCCCGATCGTTCACTCGCACCAGGCCCTTATCATGATGGAATTCCATGTTGGTGTAGAAAGGTTGCTTGTCCTGGCCTCCTCGTCCATCTCCAGCCGAGTGCGAGTTGGCTCGTTTGATCCGCTCAAAGTTGGAACGCAAAGCAGCTACCCCGAGTCCCATGCCTGGTTTGTCTTTAGGACATGGGTCGGATGGGAGCTCCTTGTCAGGAGGAGGATGCGGCCTGCGAGGCGAGACTCCTCCTCTCTGTTTAGATGGTGAAAGCCCGTCTGTCTCACTGCCCTGCCCTAGCTGGTGGGGCTCGAAAGTGGACTGAAGTTCCAATCCATCTCCATGTGAGGCGGATTTCCTAGCCGGCGGAGGCCGGGGTTTAGGCCTGGCTTCTCCTATAGGCTGGAATCTGGTGCGATCTCCCTGACTGGACTCCTGTATCTGTGAATACTGGGGGTCAGCTCCACCCGCGTGAGCATCACCCTCCGCCATCTGTGTCTTCCTGAAGCCCCAACGCTGCCGGTCATAACTTTTCCTCTCTTTCGCCAGCAGCGTCTGCAGATAGATCATGCGGAAACGTTCTTTGTTCACCTCCAGCTCCAGCCTTCTAATAGACACCTTGCATTTCTCTAGTTCCTGCTCGATTCCCATCACGGACCGCAGCTCCATTTTTGGAGGCTCGGACTCAGGAAACTGTGCCTTCCAGGCCTCAGTAAATCCCACAGGCTCTACCATCATTGAAAAGTTTAAAAGTAGGTTGAAATTAATTCAAGTAACGCAAGGTCGATGCAGTGACTTCGCTGCAACTCGGCGTCCAGAAAACTTAATTCAGGAGTTACTGGGATAAGACACAGACAGACTGGTCAGGATTTCCCAGGGGTTTGTCTTTTTTGAATCTGGTTGCTTCTAATCCAAACCGTTCATCAGCACATAACACAGCGGAGGAAAACAACAGGAAAGCTGGCATACTCCCATGCATCCTTCTTTGAGGAGCACAGCAGAGGACCACAGCACAATGACAGCATCTGGACACGATCATTCAAACCGCAAAAACAGTCTGTTACAAAGTATCAACCCGTGAGCACCTTCAAAATCCCTCTTCAGTTCATCCAGGTGTAAAGTCTTGTCGTTGTCCGGCTTCTAGTGATGACGAGACGCCGTTTTTCCATCTCCATCATCATCATCATCACCATCATCACCATCATCTCCAATGCTCTTTTGTGTACCGACGTCTGAGCGTGAAAATATGATACAAATCACAGGGAAGAAAAAAAAGGCTGGAGAAATGTTTCTTATGCGTAAAGCAGAATCCCGGACCTGGTCGTAGGTGTAGAAAAAATCCTGCCCCGATAGTCGCCCGCTGTCTGATCGCGCTGTGTAATTAGTCGGAGCTTCTCCGCTTGAGCTCCTGGTCGCTACGCAGCGCTCCTGCCTGAAAAGCCGAGGGGAGGAGCTTGGACAGGAAAGGGCGGGGTTTGACAGTGTGATTGACAGAGTGCAAATAAAAAGGAGGGTCTGGTAGATATGATTTGTCGTTTAGTTGGAGAAATCAAACTAGTCTTAGATACACATCTGTGCAGATGTGTAGTGTTGTTTCTGCTTTCATTGATTTATTTTAAAGGCACAAAATCATATGCATATGATTTTTGTTTATATTCTAATTTATATCCATATTATGATTCACCTTAATGAATATTTATATTGTTTCTCCTTTATGCATATTTATATTGTTTTACCTTTATGTATGTTTAGATTTTTCCCATTGTGTATTATTATAGAATGTTTCCCAGTTTTTATTTCCACTTTATTTATATTTACATTATATTTTCCCCTATATTTATATTTACATTGTTTCTCCTTTTCCTTTAATAATTCATTATTTTCCCGTTTGAGCTTCCCTGTTGCTATTTATCGCTATTTTTTATTATTATATTTATATTATATATTCAGTAAATAGTTCTTGTCATTGTGGTTCCAGTCAAAAACCTGACCAAAAATCCCATTAATAAAAGTCCAAAATATTATTACATGTAGTCATGGCTGATTTGGCTGTATTTTTCCCAGATCACTGTATGATTTCTTAATTAATTATTAATTATATTAGTTTTTGGGTATCATCCAGAGATATGTATAGTTTAAGTATTAATATATGTATACATTTTTTTTCTATTCTATACATATAGAGGTCAATTGTGTTCATTTTCTTTACTTTGGCGCCGACAAGCGTTCATATGCAGTATTGCAAGAGAAGCGGAAATGTTTCTTTGTGTGTGATTTTTATGTTAAGTTTATTTAAAATATATAATATATCGAGTTACACAATGAAAAAAAATAAAAATTCAATTTGACAAGTATAAAATCACCTTTTAGTGTCTAAGTGATTGAAATTAGAAAAATAATGCAATATTGTAAAAAAAAATAATAATAAATAAAACACCTGCAAGTGTTATACAACTTTAATAACAATAGTAATAGCATGCATAAGAAGACGAAGAGACGTTGTTGTGTTCATAAAACCAACCTGGTGAGTTTATTTGTAAAATGATGTCCATCATATCATACCA
Organism: Silurus meridionalis; assembly: GCF_014805685.1. NCBI lineage: Eukaryota > Metazoa > Chordata > Actinopteri > Siluriformes > Siluridae > Silurus > Silurus meridionalis. The sequence goes on along the minus strand of NC_060898.1, from coordinate 2,776,040 downwards.
TTGAGCACCGATGTACACAGCAAATACTCTATAAATATAAATAAAATTGCTCAGCTACTTACAACAGAAGGCATGCATTTTACTATATATTATACATATGTATACTGTATATAAAACTGACATTTTACACGGTTTAAAAAAAAGAAGAAAAGAATTTAGAATATTTAGGTGTAACCTATACTGACTAACTGATTGCAAGGCAGCATGATTGTGTAATGGTTTAATGGAGGACCATTTTGTCTTTCATAGAAAATAAAGGAGCGATGATGCTGGATGCCCAGCCTGTTGTTGTTGTTTCTCACTCTGACAGAGCCAGACAGAATTCACACAGTTGTCTGTTCAATTCTTTTTTTTTGTTCTTTCTTCCTTCGTTAATCATCTGCTCCATCAGTAGAGAACAGCTGTTCTTTCCGCTCAGCCTGAAGATCATGCAGCGTACATCATGAAAGAGGGGAATGCCACATGCACAAAAAAAAGTGTCCTCCCCAGAACACGCTGGAGAACGATGGGCACGGTTTACAAGGGGCAAGCTGAGGAAAGAAGAGAGACACAGGATGAGTTTGAGATTGAAGCATGGAAAACAGGCCATGCAGAAACATCTACACGCATGCCAATTATTCAGCTCATCACTGAGACCTGCAGACTTTTAGAGAAGATGTAGAGAATCTTGTGAAGTGAATTTCAACTGTAACTAAAATCATCTCTGGTCCATTCAAAGAAATGACACATACCTAAGAAGGCCCAAGGTGCATCACAAAACCATATTCAGTCTGATTCCTCAATCCTACTTTCATTAGGTTACTCAGAAACCATAGTCCACCACGTTCAAGAGATTATAACCTCCTCACATTTGCTCAGAGGAAAATCAATTAAGGGAAGGCTTTTGGAATTAGGGGGGAGGATGTGCAGGTTATTTATATGTCCAGGTGCAAAAGAAGAAATTAAACAAAAGCCGTAATAAAATACACAGTAAATAATCTCAATAAAAATAAATCTCTCAATAAAATAAATCCATGCATTATTTCTATATTCCGGATTGTGACGAACATGTGCAATGTTTCAATTCAGGATACCTGTGTGTATTCTCTATACAGACTTGTTCTACAGGTCATATAGATGTGTGTATATATTTTATTGTTTGAGACATCCTATACTTTAAGCAATCATGCAATAAAAAAACTGCTTGGTTATGGAAAGAATTTGAGGCACACACATACAAAAAAGAATTTGGTGACTCGTCAATGTGTGTGCCTCAAATTCTTTCCATTACCAAGCATGAAAAGATGGCAAAAAGTGCAAAAAAGATATAAAATAAAATGGATCTCACCAGAGCTCAAAAATGTAAAAAAATTTGCATGTGTGTCAGTTTACAGCAGTTTGTTTTATTGCATGATTGCTGAAAGTATAGGATGCCTCAAACAATAAAAGCTGCACCTTTAAAGCTTGAGTGTCTGAGCTAAACACAAGTGGAAATCGGATGGGCAGAAATCAGAGGAAGGTTTATGAAGGCTGGTGGGGGCCATTTATTTTATAAACCATGTTAAGCCTCTGGAAAGATTCATCATCTATTACCAGGTGCTTTATTGAAGTCTCACATCGATCATTTACAGCATTTTGACAGCCAGATGTACATCTGCTTTATTATATTACATAAAGTATTACCTTATTAGTTTACCTTTTATTAGGGTGATCACCTACATTTTTCTTAGAGTCAGTGGAAGTTTTATGAGATATTTTAGTTGTTGAAGGAGCCTCCAGTATTTCCTTTTCTTAATTACTTCTATTAACCCGACCTCTTTTCAGCTGCTATAATCTAAGTAATAAGCTTTCTCCACCCCCCACCCAGTCTTAAACATAAACATTAAATCATGCTTATTAAGAGGTTTAAGGTTAGTGCTGGGGATTTTTAAAATATATATAAATAATAATCCAAAAAATCCCCCACACACACACTACAAAACCTTGCCTTTGAGTATTTTTCTACACCAGCACACCACCGAGTGCATTTCTTCTAAGCACTTGATCCTATAAGCATGTTCAATATTAATAGACGTGTTAATTATACTCACTCAGTGAGGAAGACGCCCATTGAAGGCATAAAGGAGGGGGAAAAGCAGACTTGTTAGATACCAGCACTGGCAGTGCCACTCACACGGCACGGAGACATGCTTTACATGGCATGTAATAATGACAGCTTTTCACAAACAAGGATTCGGCGTATGAGTGGAAATGCTCAACACTCGACCTGGGATGTAAAACGTTGGTGGGTGGGTGCAGGTAAACCGAGTACATGTGCTATGTACAATCTGACAGGGTCCTGCAGAAGCACAAGCAGCTCTTCAGTTTGTGCTCTCCTGATCAAACGTTAACTTCTTATTGTTATGTACATTATTTCAAGTATAATTTCTCCTGTAACTCTACATATACACATATATATATTTATATACCATGTAGAAAAAAATGCAAGTAAAATAAAGAGACATGCACTTTGTTGTAATTCAAATGGTCCATGAGTGTATTTTCTGGAAGTAGAAAAGAAAAAAAAAATAGGGAGAGTGAAACATTTTGGTTTTGCATCATAAAATCGATGATCGGAACGCACGAATTAATAAACCTATAGCGTTTTTCTTTTCTTTACGTCTCCTACGCCGTCCATAGTGACATTTACATCCAGGCCTCCCTTTCCCCCTCCCACCCTACCTCAAACACTTCTAAATTAAGTTAATACAAGTCAAATCAATTATAAAATACAAAAAAAGGAAAACAAAGCATTTTTAAAACAAAAACAAAAAATATCCGGGACAGTATTTTTCGATATATATTTTTTTTTCTGCACAAGCCAAGAGGGGCACACCTCAAAGCAACAAGGTTTAAACACAGGATGTGTAAAAGCTCAGTGAGGTGAAAAACTAATCAGACTGTATTGAGGTAGCTGTGCTCTGCCCAGTGCAGAAAAACTGGCTTTAATAGTTAAGGTGTTACTTACTTACAAAAAAAAAAAAATTAATAAGGAAAACAACAAAAACTGAGGTTATTGTACAAAGGGGAAGACAGACAAATAAATGAAAACCCACATGCAGGATACACAACATGCAGCTTCCATTTGGAGATCTGATTTAGTCAATGCATTCACACCCACCCACCCACAAAGTCCTATACTCCTGTGCCCCCTGCTCTGAACCAGTCAAACATTCACACTGGACACGGTAAACAAATGTAAACAGCTTTCCTAGTCTCTCCGGCTATGTTTAGGCAGCTGTGTAGGATGCTCAAACTGGATTCTGTTCTTGTACTTTTTTTATTTTTTGACAAATTTGTGCATTTTCATAAACTACCTGAATCCTTTATGTTTTTTTTTTGTTTGTTAGTTTTTTTCCCTATCGATGCATCCTTACTCCAGAATGGAAATGACTCGCCTTTGTGTGTGTTACGGCTTTATGGAAATTTACAGGAGAAATATTTTGGGGGGAAAAAGTTAACCGGCTGCCTAAACTTAACCCCTTGTTAAGTCACATCAGATTTTTTTTTTTTTTTTAATATTAGAATTTTTTTTTTAAACACGGACCAAAAAAAAACCCCATGATTTCTATAAAATAGTGTTCAAACTTGGTACACATCGTAGAGCTTTTCTTCATGCGCTGAAAAGGGAGGACACAAAAAAAAAAAAGCAACTGAATTTAGTATTTCTGTTTGTTTGAAATGCAAATTGTTAAAAACTGATCAACTAAAAAAAAAAAAAAAAATGTAAGCAAAACAACAAAAAAATTATCGTTTTAAGACCAAACCAGCAGAACATCCACGGATGTGGGAATAATAATAATAACAATAATAATAATGGTCATTAATACTTAAAGACTTCAGCTCTATGTGGTCCCCTCCACACCCGCTAGTTTAAAAAAAAAAAAAAAAAAAAGATCTGTTACATTTATTATATTATTGTTATGTTTGTGTTGACGCGGCCTTCCTCGTGCACGTTCGTTGGTGCTTGGGCACACGATCACGCATATACATACACACACACACATTCTTTCTATCTACACAGTGAGTGAGAGGAAAGTGGGGGTTGGGGTGATGGTGGGTTGTGTTTCTGTGCTCAGATGAGTCAGGACCAGAACATTTCAGCCAGGTTAGTGTCGATGCTGTAGATCCAGAGCACCAGGGGGAGTGAGAGAGCCACGAACGGCCAGGAGATGCCCTCGGTGCAGGCGCTGAGCAAGCATGATTTTCTCGGGGGCGTGTCCAAATCTTTACCGGGTTCGAGGTAATTCCTGGCTACAAACTTTAGCACCTCATCCAGCAGGATGACGGGCAGCGAAATCTTCAGAACCATCAGCCACTGGGTTACGTTCAGCGGCGTGATCTGGAAGATCATCTGGGGATGGAGGAACGAGAAAGAAATCAGTACGGGAAAAGACGTCTGCACAAAAGACGTGTGCGCCAAACGCAAATGATTTTCTTTCAATTCATTCAGCTCTGTAAATGTGCAGCTCATACCGGCAGAGGCTCCACATAGAGGATGAGAAAGTGAAGGGACATGGAGAGGCAGATGGCTCCCAGCAGCCATACGTTCTCCCACGGGGGCATGCGCAGCAGAGACTGGTTCTCTGACACACTGCAAAGAAAAAAAAAGACCATCACGAGTCAGACCTGAAACAATTCAGTTTCTAGAGGAATTGGAACAGCTTGAAAAGCATGTACTGACCTGTTGAGAGCATTGCACATCTCGATGGTGACCAGCACAGACAGGGCCATGGTCATTGGATAAGGTGACTCAAACACCTCACAGTTAATGCCCTTAAACTCTGGGTTCTCCGGTCCACACTGGAGAAAGTGACTCTGAGGAAGGAGAATGAAGAATTTAGAAAAGTTTAGTTACAGCACAAATAACTACACAGGCTGAATCTTTTAGTGTTTTTCAATCTGCTAAAAAAAAAGTGCTAACCAGATGATAGACGTTGACTCTTGGTCCGTCTTCAGCAGCAATAAACCACCAAGCAGCAGCTCCAACTGTGGCGGCACCAACGTAGCCTACAGAGCACATATTCCACATCGTTATCTCTCTGGTAAATTTCTGCTGGTTTATTTCTAGTTAAATCTAATAGTAAATGCACTCACAGCCAATAGCCAGGTATCGGAAAAAGAGCCAGCCGGAGATGAGTGGTTCCTTGGCGTTGCGAGGGGCTTTACTCATGATATCCAAATCGGGAGGGTTGAAGCCAAGGGCTGTAGCAGGAAGACCGTCCGTCACCAAGTTAACCCACAGCAACTGCACCGGGATCAGCGCCTCGGGAAATCCCAGAGCCGCAGTCAAGAAAATGCTGTCAATCAGAAAAAAAACAGCGATTCGAAAACATTTCTACCGCATGACGCTTATCTAAAAACCAAAAATTGAAAAAAGACCTCGTACCAAACCACCTCTCCCACATTGGAGGAAATGAGGTAGCGGATGAATTGCTTCATGTTGTTGTAAATGGCTCGCCCTTCCTCCACGGCTGCAACGATGGTGGCGAAGTTATCATCAGCCAGTACCATCTCAGAAGCCGTCTTAGCCACAGCCGTGCCTGAGCCCATCGCAATGCCTATTTCTGCCTTCTTCAGTGCAGGGGCATCGTTTACGCCATCGCCAGTCTGGAGCAGAGAAACGGCAGGTGTGTACAATTGTAAAAATCTACTGCAGGAAGCAATGCCTAACAACAGGCTATGTTCGGTATAATTAAAAGCAGAACCATTACCATGGCTGTGATCTCATCATAAGACTGGAGGTACTCCACAATCTTGGATTTATGCGAAGGCTCGACGCGAGCAAAACAGCGGGCAGTGAGCACGGCTTCGCGCTGCGCCGCCAGCGACAGGTCGTCAAACTCGCGGCCTGTGAAAGCCATGCGTGAAACATCATCGTTTTCCTTGAAGATACCGATGCGCCTGCAGATAGCCACGGCCGTGCCCTTGTTGTCACCGGTAATCATGATGACCCGGATGCCGGCCAGGCGACATAGTCTGATGGAGGCTGCCACCTCGGCTCTGGGAGGGTCCAGCATGCCCACACAACCCACGAATGTCAGATCAGTCTGCATTGATTAAAAAATAAAAAAAACTTAAATTATGGTCAGAGTACATATTTGAGTAAATGTAAAAATTCTGCGGTTAATTTTGTACGCTGAATCAAGGGTCGACCGATCAATCGGGCGATTTTGGCCATTTTTGAATCGATTGGCCAACTGTGCTGCAAAATTAGGCCGATTATTAGGCAGGCGAGTCTGACAGACCAAACCATCTGTGTACGTTCTGCACTTGTTTGTGAGAACATGATTTTCTCATACCAGCAGATGGCAGTAGAGTCAACCCCTGATAATTTACGAGTTCCCATTTGGAACCTAACAGCACAGTGCGGATTTTGTAAAAATTCATGAAAATCCGCAGCGGGACCGAATGTTAAGGAATGTTAGGAATAACATTTTAAACTACATTTTCACTAACAAATTTTTAAGTGACAACGTCTAGACGAATTCACTAAGGTACCATAGGGGCTGCGTCTACAATTCGAGGATTTTCAGGACTCACTGGGGTTTTTAGAATGTAACGTTTAAACAACCAGTTTCTCAGATTTCTGTTTCTGTAATACTGTAATCAGTGTGGTCACATGCACAGCTTTTTGCTTCGGTGTTCACGATTCACAATTTCTGACCTCATACTGGACAAAGCAAGACGAATCCTCCAGCTGAAACTCTTCTTTGCTGATCGGGTTGTCCCGTGTGGCAAGGGCCAGGCAACGCAGCGTGTCCCGTCCTGTCCCATACTCGCGAATTACGCTCAGGATCTTCTCCTTGATGCCTGGCGTCAAGGGAACCTTATTACTGCCCACACGGATGTGTGTACACCTGTCAATCACTCCCTCTGGTGCACCCTTAACAAACACACAAAAACAAAAAATCATGAAGAAAATGCAGAATATGCAAAAAAAAAAAGCTTTTCTCCTAGATCTAAAAATTTTTTCTTGATAAAATAGCCCTAGATCAAGCTAAGCTAAAGTCTTCCTGCCTGGTAAAACGAATAGCTCTGAGTTTTAGAATTGAATAATAAAAATCTAGTTAAAAAAAAAAAAAAAACAAGTTTAACCTGATGAACTGATTACACGAAATAAATAAATAAATAAATAAATAAATGTAATAAATGCAGCAGCACCTCAGTGGGCATTTTTATTTATTTAAAATAGACAAAAATAGAGGTCAAGCAAACCACTGGGAGACAGCAGGGGTGCATTTCTGAGAGTGTTTGGGGGTGGTGGCATAAATATATATATTTATAACTAGAACGTCATGTCTTAAAACATGGAGAAAAAAAACATGGAAAAACACAGTAAAATATAGAATTCTTAATGTCCACACTAACCAGATACCTTTTTTATTTCCTCATGATAAAAGAAACAGAATAGTGGTGCAACCTAAGCAAAACTGGATGACTTCTTGATAAAACCCGAAAGGAATATTAGGCATTAGTGTAATAGACTGCATAATTAAATGCCATATAATCCATTAATCTGAGTTTTTAAACCACCTTTCAGTTTGTTAGTCAATCGAAAGTTGGACTAAAAATGACCAAATAAACAGTTCTGGACAAAATATTTTAATAAAAATATTTCCTATTCCGAAGAAATTAAAATTACCTTGACAAACATCTTGCCGAGAGCAGAGCGCGCCTTGTTGGGGGTGCAGTACACGGACATGGACTTCCTGTCCCGCGAGAACTCCAGTGTGAATTCTTTCTTCATCAGCTGCTTAATAACCTGAGTCGAAAAAACACAAGCATGCAATTAGCTGACTATAAAACACACACACACACACACACACACACACACACACACACACTGTAAGAATGTGTGTTTACAGAGTTGCAGGCGTTGGCTCGTTCAATCTTGGTAAGAGACTTGAGATCATTGTCGAACACGTTCATCTTCTCCACCAGACATGTGAGAGCCGTTTCTGTTGCCTCTCCAACCTTCTCATACACTCCTTTGGCCTGGGATGATGAAACCACAAACAGGAATAGCATGAGCACAGAGGGAAAAGACTGAGGTCTTGAAGTCAAATGAACATGTACAAGGGTTTAAACAACAGTTTTAGAAACAGACCTCGTTATAGTCCAGAGAGGAGTCATTGCACAGGGCACAGATTGTAGCCATCTCAACCAGACCATCATACTTGGAGCATTTCACTGGTTTCCCATCATGGAACCTGAACAGATATAAAAAAAAAAAAAAAAAGTGTTGAAAATAAAAATATCTTGCAACAAGCCAATATCACATGAAAATAGTGATAAAGTGACTTACACTTGTCCTTCAGGAGCGTATGTGGAGCCAGTAATGGTGAACTCTTTGAGAGAGCAGTTATCTCCCTGGACTTTGTCAATGATGAACATCTGAAACGCACAAGGGCATGCATGCAGTCGATTAACCAGCAGGTGGCGCATAGAAACACTAACGTACATAAAAAAAGATCCTGAGAACATAAAAACTTCAGGGAACTTATATAGAGGTCAGGTAGGGGTGAGTACTGACTAAAGGATACTGAAGAAAAAAAACCCAGCATGCTGGATAAGAACCAAATTGGCACTGTGATTTTTCCGGTGAGGAAAACCAGAGCCTTGGGACCAAGCAGCAATGTCCCCTTAGAGATACAACCAAACAGTAAGCAAGAGAGAAAACACGATCGAGTGAAAGCACAGAGCTGGCACTGCGCTTGACGAATCTAAGCGGCGCCTCGTGAATGATTCGAGTAAACAAACTCCATATAAGATCTCGGTGTGCCGTCTTTCTCGCCGGTTTGTGGTTTTAACCAGCAGACTTACATAAAACAACCCACATTACATGACAAAATAAAACTGGTTAAAGTAACGAGATAAACAAACCAGTTTCTCAAAGTTTACCTTTTCACATTTGGAGAAAAAGGCAACGGGGGTGTTTACACCAAAAACATTTTAGCCGCTCTTCTCCTGCTCGAATGAATTTAAATATAATGTACTGGAATATCTGGCAACACGATGAGTCATTACACCGACCTGGATTTGTTTATTATGCAGGTCGTAACATCATTCAAACCTGTTCTGTTCTTAGGGAACGTGTGTGAAATCTGCAGGTACATGACTGTTCGGTGAAACGGTCTAAAACACAAGGTCGGTTACGCAACACCTCTGCAAGTAACTGACGACCGCATACTGATGAGCATACAAAGAGTAGTGACGAAGCAAAAGCCAGGGGAGAAGGTGGCGAGTGGCATTAACGAGAGGTGAAAAAGAAAAAACTAGAAAAGGAAAAGAAAAATTAAAGGTGCTTTATACATGGCACGTGCTTCACAGAACCGTGAAATTCTTTCTTCGTGTACCGTTGTGATGTCAGAAAGCTGGGGTCAGCCGTGTCACAGCAACCCTGGAGCACAGCGGGTTAGGGGCCTTGCTCAAGAGCCCCAAGAGTGACAACTTGGCAATACCGAGGCTTGAACCCCTCCCCCCCGATCAGTAACTTAGAGCCTTAAGATGTTGAAACTCTGATCAGAAGGCCATGAGTTCAAATCCCACACCACAAAGCCAGGCCCTTGAGCAAGTTGTATGAATGGGATAATTGGCAAATGCCATAAAGGTAAATAAGTCGGTATAAGAGACGAGGTCATTATATGGACTGCTCCATCAGCAGACTAACGGGGTTTGTGTTTTCTGGTCTTTTGAACTTTATTAATGAAGATGGAGAGAGTAGTTGATGAAGAAGTGACTGTTTAAAGTTGTGAAAGCAGGAAATCTAGTGGGCGTTCCACTCGATTACATTAGACATCAATTTACATCAATCACCGACTTTCACTTATCAGAACCTGCCACACATACCTAGATACTCAAGGTTTCGATTGGGTGAACTGCTTCTAAAAGTAAACCAATAAAATATTTTATCCAATGAGCGCTCCTCACCCTGCACACGACATCTGGTTGGTGGTGAGAGTGCCGGTCTTGTCTGAGCAGATAACCGAAGTGCAGCCCAGCGTTTCTACCGAGGGCAGCGAGCGCACGATGGCGTTCTTCTTAGCCATGCGGCGAGTGCCCAGCGCGAGGCAGGTAGTAATGACGGCGGGAAGCCCTTCGGGTATGGCGGCTACGGCCAGAGCCACGGCGATCTTAAAGTAGTAGACGGCGCCACGGATCCAAGAGCCACCGTGCACGGGGTCGTTAAAGTGGCCGATGTTGATGATCCACACGGCGACACAGATGAGAGAGATGACTTTGGAAAGCTGCTCTCCGAACTCGTCCAGCTTTTGCTGCAGCGGCGTCCGCTCTTGCTCGGTGGAAGCCATCTCGTCGCGGATCTTGCCGATTTCAGTGTTCACGCCCGTGGCCACCACGACGCCCACGGCCTTCCCGGCGGCGATGTTTGTGCCCTGACGAACCATAGCACAGAAATCAATTAGAGGCAAACAAAAACTAAATCTGCCTTTTTAACACTTTTAAATATTAATTATGACAAGATTCTCCAAAAAAAAAAAAAAACAGGAGTTCTCAAAATAGATGAGATTAGACATCCTGTAAGAGAAGGAATCATGTTTCTAACAGAAACTTACGGAGAACAGCATGTTCTTCTTGTCCTGGTTTACAGCCCGCGGATCAGGCACTGGATCTGTGTGTTTAATCACTGATACAGACTCTCCTACAGGAAAACAGACAATCAGAAACCAACATGGTGAAAGTGCAACTTGTTTAAGCTTCTGCTGATTTCGTCAGTTACTTTATATCCAACAGCAGCACCTTTTCAGGCTTCCTGCAGGTAACACCAAATTTAATGTAATGTTTTCTCAAAAGTTGGTATATGACTGCAAAGTCTAAGGCAGAACCGGTCAGATGTTTCTATGGCACGAGATATGGACAAAAAAAAAGAAAAATATGGAGCCGAGTTAAAAAAACTAAATAGCAAAAGCAGTCAGTCGCCTGAAGATGTCTGAAACCATGTGCGTTTCCTAAAACAGCGAACGTTGCGCTTTGATTGGACTGTTGAATAGTAATGCGCTTAAGCCTAGTGACTATCGGGCCGGTTTACAATCAGATCTCAGCCGTCAAAACATCCGCGAGGTTCCTGTGCTGCAGGCAGAATGAATCTTAAAAAAAACAAACAAAAAGAACCCAATCTTCTCCTTTTCCACTCTTGGCAGTAATCACGCCTTAGATTGCTATGAGATACATGCTTGCAGTTTTCTAAAGGTTTTCCCCCCAGAGGACCACACAAATGATCTTTTACTGCATTTACAGTCAACAAAGTCTGTTTTTACTAAAATGCTCATCATTAGGGGTGTTTTAAACCTGTATGTCCACTTTCAGATTTAAAAGAAAAAGTCATTTTACATTTATGGCATTTGGCAGACACCATCATCCAGAGTATAGGTCAACGGTTCATCGGTTTTGCTGATTAATCAGCACCTGATAGTTGCAGAAACTATTCGCCATCTGCAAAAATCCATAACAATAGTTTTTTCGGGTTGTGTTATACTGTATAAGGGTGGCCTCTAGAGGCGAAGCACTGACATCACATGCTGTTTGTTTAATTAGATTTGGATGCAACTGTTATTTTATTTATTTAGAGTGTTACTTTGTGATTCAATTTTAAATGAATATCTTATTTACCACAACATTTATTAATATAATCAATATATTCATATATATTTATTATTTTATTTTAATAATAAAGTTTGGTTGCTTTATTAATTTTTATTTTTTTTATTCAGCATCAAGGTTCAGTATTCATTTTAAAAACTTTTGATTCATTGGTCATTGGCAAGCGCAATCCAACCTAACTATCGTTAATGCCCACTATCGGTCGACCTCTAATCCAAAGTATTTTACATTGACCTCAATTATACAACTGAGCATGTTTACGGAGTTAAAGGATTTGAACTCTCCAAACAGAAGTGCAACACCTTAACCACTGAGATCACCCTAGACTGCTGAAATCTTTACCAAGTAAGGTAGTGGAGCAAAATTAAACCCTACTAAAAGGTTTCCTCCCTCTCACTCAATTTTTCCTTTTCAGAGATACAGACATCACTGACCACCCATTAAGGTCAGAATCCTGGGAGGAAAACTGTACGATCTTTTCGTCTTCCACACTACAGGGCAGTTGTTTATTTTTCCTCCAATCACTGATACCAGTCCTCAACATTCAACTCTAGCAGCTTGAACAGGTTTTAGATCTACATTTGCGCACCCTGGAGTTTGTACTAAAACAGCCGGAGAAAAAAAAAAGAATACCACATAAATATCGCATCTTTTTACATATGCACGTACACTGCATAAATGAATTTAATTCATTTTATTTGTTGTTATTTATTGTTATTTTAATGCCCTGTCAGCATCGTTGGTTCTGGTTATGCTCATGCTAATAGCAATAGCATCTTTGTTATATGAGGTCTTTCATTTTGATGCTCGGAAAACATTTGATTTTTTTGGTGATACATTTTGAAAGCTGTATCAATGAACATGTCGTACCTGTCAGAATGGACTGGTCCACTCGCAGCGTAGTGGATTTGATAGAAGTGAGGCGGATATCTGCAGGAACTTTGTCACCCACTAGAGAGGAAACAGAAAACAGGAGGTCAGAGATGAGCACAAAGGATAGATCGCTGTTGAAAACATGTACATTCGTATCTTCTTGGTTGAAGCAACACGAAATCCTTGTCTTTAAACAAACCATATCATCATAACTTTATCCCTAGCATTTAAAAGGATGCATGTCTCCAGACAGAACTCTTAATGACGACTAAGGGCCTTCAGAAGCCTAGCAGGCACTCACAGAACTTGTAACATGGGAACATTAGGAACAGTACCACAAGATTAAGATCAAAGAATTAAGCTCAAACTAGGGTCAAAGAACTACATTCAGGGTTTTAAGATTATTGAAAGAAAACAACTTGTCCATATTGTGGACTGATGCAAGTTCCCTAAAGTGTAGCTTTAACCATGTGAACAAAAGCGAAGTTGATCTGATTTGACGATGAGCAAATGTAAAATAAATCTGGTCAATTCGGAGCCCTGGATCATTCCAATGTTCTTGGTGTGAACCCGTTAAAGATGAATGGAACCGGGATCGGGGAAAAGTTCTCAGATTTCTGAAGTCTTTGCCAAAAAGAGCTGCGAGAAAAAGTTAAGAAAAAGTTTAAAGATGGGCCAGGGTTCTCAGGCAAATGCTAAAAATAGCTAGTGGCTCATTCTTTCCACAAAATGGGAGGGGGGTGGATACTAGTTATAAATGGGGGGGTTGAGAGAGAGAGATAACGTAAACATTTAATTCTTTTATAAACAAACCGTTAAATCAACACGGCGGACTGACATTTATTAGTCACACGGAAGAGCGTTCACTTAAACCATCACCTTAGAATGAATAAACGGTAGGTTTATGTGAAGAATGTTTCAATGAGCTGGTTTCAGGCCAATCTTGAACAATAGTCTGAGAAGGATCAGAACTGAAGCTTGTCCAGACAAACTCATGAGGGCATTTACTCATGACTGATTCCAGGATTGCTATAAATATCACACACTACTTTTTCTTGAGATCCTGAACCAAACCAAACGAACAAAATGTGGAACGTGTACCCGATTTAAAGCTCATGGTGAGAAAAAAAAAAAAAAGGTCAAACAGTAGGGTGACCTACTTAAGGTAGACAAGGAGAAAACACTCTCCTTGAATTAAAGCTCATTTCAGATCGGTTTAGAGACAGAATGAAACAACGTAGAATTAAAGAGTCTAAGTAACGTTGATCTTCCAGTTAACACTGACTGAACCAATAAGCTTTTGGGAAGTGATGTTTATTGCGGTTTAATGTGGGTTATGAAACAGCTCAAAAACCTGAAAATAGCCCATAAGCTAAATAAGGTGTGCCAAATCAGAACAGCATGGCTGGGGCATCAGTAAAGCATGGCAGGGGCAGGGGCAAGCTTAAGCACTCATATGGAAAAACCAAATGTGAATAGTCTTCTTTTATTTGTGTGTAGTGGTCTGAGGAAAACACATACGATGCCACCGTGTGTGTTGTGTGTGTGTGTGTGTTCCCCTTGCGAAGACCTTGCGAACTAAATGCAATTTCCTCTTCAGAATGAATGTCAGCGTTGGAGCGTAGAGAACTGAAGTCCGATTAATTTAGTATGTAATTAGATATAGACTCAAAAAATACAATAATACAAAGAATTTCCTGGATAAAATGCACAGAAAATGAATATTAGGACGTTTTCAGGTCTCTATATGGTCAAAGAAATGTCAAAAAGTCACCACACACCAAAGTCTGCCTCGCAGTCAACTTTTACCTACTTGGTGCCAAAGGCGTCCGATTATGCTAAAAAAAAAAATAGGCCGATTATTAGGCGGGCGCATCTGAAACACCAAACCGTGCGTGTACGTTCTGCGATTGCGTCGACCAAAGTCGATTTGTTTGTACCGGGCTTTATGTAAATTAGTTTTAAATTTAAGACACTAACTGAGGAACTGGATTGGTGTTCTTAGAATGAGCGCTTCCAAAAAAACAACCGTTCTAAAAGTTACCCAGCGAGTCAAAGCTCTATTACAAAAGGTGTCTTTTGTCTTCGTTACTGTTCACAGTTCAAATCAATAGAAATCAATAAAATTATCAAAAGTTATCAATGGCTCTGACGATTTCCCTTTCTCTTAGACACGAGAGAACCATAAAGGCTCACCCCGCACTCAAGCTAATTAAGTGAACACATCCTCCAGGTCCAATTCAGCCACTGTGGCTAGAAACCAGCCAGAGAGGTCTAACTGAAGACCACCCCCATCCTGCTTAGAGAGAGGAGAGTCGCCATCTGTTTGGCTAATTACCTCCTAAGATTAGTCAGAGTTGCATGCCGCTGAGTGCACCGTCTCAGCAACGGGGTTGTGATGTGCACTTCGTAGAGATAGATATAGATATATTATATATATATATATATAAAAATGTTGTTATTTATTATTAGTTATAAAATTTATTTAAAGCAAATCGTTTTATATGGATAGTCTAACAAATCATTAGCATTGCTAACAGCATTTTTGGAAGGAGTCTCCAGTGTCAGAGTTAAAGCTTGAGGTTTTCTGCCATGGGAAAGTCTTCGAAACTAAAGTGTCTGTGGTTTTACGGTAACAGGACAAGCTCCATTGAATATTGTCATACAACAGCATTAGAGGTTGAATGATAACGACATTTTATCATGTAGAAAAATAAAACGAACTAATTAATATATTTAAAATAGTGCTCGCTGTGCAGCGCGCCGCCTCGCGTGTTAAAACAGTAATTCGCCTCTAGAGGTTGCTCTCAATGACAGTGGTCCAGGAGCTGGAAAAACTATCGGCATAGATCAAACTGCACGATTAATCAGTCGACCTCTAAACGGTGTGCCCATGTTCTATTTCAGGGGTTTTCAGCTTATGAGGACGACGTCTTTGTGAAAATACGAGCATCGTGCATACGCTAAGGGGTTCACGAGTTCTTTTTCTCGCAGACTCTGACCGAGCTGAAACATTTAGCAAGTGGTCAGTATTTTCATAATCCCAGCACATCCTGTACCCTTTTTAAAGGTCACTAATTCCTCAGTTACAGGCATCAGTGATGTGACACCACGCACTGACACTTCCTTCTGGCTCGGTGGGGACTCGTCTGTACAATTCCCTCCAGAGTCCAAAAGCGATGTATCGCTGCACTAAGAGCTCCGACGCCCATTTTCCAAAGTTCAAGAACTCTTAAAACAAATTCTCAGGAAAATGGAGAGTTCCTGGCTGTGTTTGTGTTGTGCTTTTCTTACTGGACTTTGTTCATTCGTCTTGTTTGTCAGCACTTACCGTACTGTAATGGCATAACTGATGGGGAAAAGTTCTTACACCTGGATTTCGAGAATTCCTCAACCATGACTTACAATCAGACCAATTTATAGGTTCCCTTTTCCCCTCTCATTTTAAAGAATTCCACTTGGCTCAGCTTTTCTTAATTTACAGTAAATTATGATTAATCTCTTAATATTTTATCGCGCACTGCAAACTGAATTTAAGCCAAATTCTGAGGCACAATTCTATTTTGTTGCCATGACAAACTGAATTCCATTCCATTAAATATTATTCATCAGCACTCTCCTTCCCAGTTACAGATTTTGCAATGTGCTCAACATCTTCATGTTTGGTATCCAAATGCCAGTATTTACAGCTGGGGATAAATACAGGTATTTAAGATCGTTGTTGTAACGCAGTTGATCAGTCAAACTGGCAGTTCTCATGCCGTCCCACCAACATACCCCCTTCAAGGTCAGGGACGAGAAAAAAAAAAAGAAGGTAAATGCAGATTACATATGCAATGCAATACAACGGCCCTCATATACACGCATTGTGTAAACTCTCCTGGCATGACTCATTTTCCTTATGATGCAATTCACACATAACTCAAGCCATCATTGAGGTTCATTTTTAAAACGTCTTGAAAACTAAGCTACTGATCTAGGACATCTATTAAAATGGATGGATGTTAGAGTACTATCTAAGGATGAGATGTACAGTGCTGCTGCCTTGCAGATGGCGTACACCAGACAGGAGACAGAAACACTTCTCAGGCCAAACAGTGGATCAGGTGTGCGCAACCCGAGCTAACGGCACCGGTGTCGCGTTACACGGCAACAGCTAGCGGGCGCGTGAGAGGCAGCGGAGAAGTATAGCTCTGTGGGAGGCTCGGAAAGCACACGTTGGGGAGGGGTCTGATGGGCTTGCTTTTCATCGTCGCCTTCCAAGGACATGCCTCCAGCAAAGAGTATGAGAAACATAAGATGCGGTTCGATCTTTAGCCGATGACTCATTTCATTAGAGTAGGAGGGATAGGTTTAAAAAAAAAAAAAATGATGCCGTTCCTCTCTTCAGCTATTCAGAGATGACATTCATGCCGTGGTTTTAGTGGAGTGTGCTGAGGGGGCTGACAGCTCGTTGGAGGAGAGCCATGTCATGGCTAATTCTTTTCTGCACTAGTACATGGCACAAAATGAGATAGAGAACAGAATATGAAAATCTGAAAGTGGGCTGATATTCTCCTTTCAAACAGGTATAAGGCAAAACCTGCAAGGTCACAGCAGGTTTATAAAAAAAAGTATAAAAAAAAAAAATCCCATGGCATCATCTGCAGCAGAACTGCCAGACGAAACAGAACTTGAGCACTAGATCAGTGACGCAGGTGGTGTGTAACATCTCAAATATATATATAAAATCAATTTTATAAACAGTGGAACTAATCCCAGACCATGACTCATATAGAGATGCTTGATGGACAAACTCTTATCCAGACGAGTATGTCCACATACAAATTCATGCAAATCCATTCAGTGAATGTATTCAATGTTCCCCCTACTTAAAATTCCTCTCATGCTGCACACCCTTTCGCTTCTTTCACCCCCAGCAGTCTTTGTTTTTCCTCTTTGTCCTCTGAATTAGTCTCAATCTGCAACCGAATGGGTTAACACCCCGTCGGCTGACTGAGAATCGAATCCCTCTCTCAAATCTCGCCTCGGTGTCTCCTTCTCACTGCGGACAAACACACCAAGCAGGCGACGATGACGCAGGGAGAAGGTGGCCAATCTGCACAGGGGGAGGCTGAGTAAGCGAGAGACGGGGTCATTTAAAAGAGCCAGTGCATCTCCTCGGTTCTTCTTTAAGCTTGCGGAGCACGTAGCCTTTTTCACTAAATCGGATGGGTGCTAAGCAGTCCCTTCTCCGAGACCTGGAAGAAACATGTGCTCTGTTGTACTGCTTATAAGACAGCATTATTAGCAAGCACTGCTGAGATGTTTTATATGCAACAGTGATCCAGAAAAGGAAGAAGCTCAGGGGTGTAATATTTACCGATCCCATAGTGTGTACAGAAGGTGTGTGTATAAACATCATATTGCAACAAGCCAAAAAGAGTGAATTTACCCTTCCCTGATTACATATTGGAGGAGTCTTTATTCTATTCTATATATCAGTCTTGCTGATCCTTTGGTGTTAGACGGTTATAGCTTAGTTATAAGAAGACTTTGTACCTCTTCATGCTTTCTCCACTCTTTTGAAAACCATCAGGATCAACCAACACGAAAAAAAAATCACTTACATCGATCAGACATTATGACCACCTGTCTAATATTGTGTTGGTCCCCTTTTGCTGCCAAAACAGTCCAGACCTGTTGAGCATCAACAGCATGAACTTCTTCAGAAATTTCAGCTACAGCGGCTCATCTGTTGGATCGGACCACCCCAAAACCACCCCCTTCTAAAACGTCAACTTTGAGGACAAAATGTTCACATGCTGCCTAATAAATAAATAGATCTAAAAATATATATAGATAATTGTTGTTCTTCACATCACTGGTCATAATGTTATGCCTGGTGTACATCAGTGACTTGAATAAATATAAACACAGTGCATCACAGAGTAATGGTCATTGTAGCCAATCCTTAAAACATTCGACCTGAACAGACAAAATGATGGTACACAAAGGTGAGCTCCATCAGGTTTTAAAGTAGATACAGTGGATTAGTTGATTCACTTCCTTCTTAGACAAAGCAACATTTAATAGAGCAGCCGATGCAAAGCGTTGACGCAGAGCTTTGAGCTTCTCTTGCTTTTTTCCGCATGTTTAGGCACGTTTTCTTTTCTGAAAACCTGCGCGCACACACACACCCTAACCTTGCTTGATAAAAAAAAAAAACCAAGTACAATCGGTAACTTGATCACTCTGAGACATTACAGGCAGCATTTGGGCAGAACGAAGACTTGGCCAACCACTGTTTGCGGTGATAAGACTGCTCGACGCAATCGCACACTCTGGCTGGTGTTTAATATCAACAGACGTTCGGAATGAGACATTCTTACCGGCCACTTCCACAATATCCCCAGGAACAATGTCTCTGGCTTTGATCCTCTGCACGCTCTTCCTGTCCTGTCGATACACTTTTCCCATCTCTGGCTCGTACTCCTTGAGGGCCTCGATGGCATTTTCTGCGTTTCGCTCCTGCAAACGTAATTAAAAACAAAATAAGCACACAGGCACTGACAAAGAACAGGTTAACATGTGATTAAAACAAAGAACAGGTTACATGTGGTACAGTTCAGGATCAAAACGTTTTGGGTGTGGTGGCCGAGCCAATGAAATGGAGAGTAGGATCAGCAAGTGCTTATCTCGCTACGTATTACTTTGAGATGCTTTTACACCACCGCAATTGCAGATCTGGGTCTTGTTTATGATCGATGCCAACAAAAGCAAGGCGGCAAAAATGGTTATATATTAACCTTAAGTAAAGTGAGAGACACTGCTGGGGACGAGGTGCACCAGTCAATTAAAGGAATTATAGAAACTATTCCTTCTGAATGTCAAAGTGCACATGCAGATACGATTTCAACTCAAAATCAAACTTTAAGTACAAAGACATGGTGGTTTTATTTGGATGATTGGGGGGGTCATCCTCTCCGCTTTTTTTACCAGTTTCTCCTTTTTTTTTTTTTTTTTTTTTTTTGCCAAATCTCGGTTCCTCTCGAATGTCTTTAGGAAGTTGGTTTACGACAGACAATGTTATGTTGTTAAAACCACATAAGCTTTATGCTGAGGGATCCTTTATCCTGCGACTATGCAGAAAATTGGGCTCCGAATACATACGGCAAATAGAAAATATAAATATAACAATATCGACTTTGTCCCTTAGTGGTCGCTCCCTGGAATTGTTGCTGAGAAACCGCCTCAGTTATTTACTCTGGATGTTTAATGGGTGTGTAAACTGCAGCGCGTTCGCTGGGGCAGGTGTGTACCCTGGACGACGCTGATGACTGAAGACGTGCCCGTAGAGGGACGGAAGATAATTAGCTGGTAAATCCCACGAGTGGCCCCCGGGCCAAGAACACGCCTTAAAGACTTTAACCTCTTTCCAACTAGCAAGCAACTATTTCCTCACTTGTAGTGTGTCTTTCTTCAGCAATTTTTCTTTTGCGACGAGAAATGTAATAGTGAACTGCCTGTACAATTTGCTCCTTCCCAGACGAGACCACAATTGTTCCACATGCAAAACAATAAAATTAACTAACATTTATTAAATAAAAGCTGCTTGTTCCAAAGGTAAGATCCAAAAAGAATCACTTGAGACAATGGATCGGATTTGTCGCTTTAGCACCCATGAAACTGCTCAATTGCTGCATTGTTTATTGATAGCATGAGGAAGAGGAATGGAAAGAAAAAAAATTTGCATAGCCAAAAACAAAACCCTCCCAAGAATCTCATTGGTGTATGAAAAAGAACGAACGCTCTGAGCTACGGCACATCGTTTTCTCACTGCCACATTGCAATTCACAGGGTTAAGTTTCTCGCATGAGCCCAGTGACCAAAATAAAACCACTGAAACTGGGACACTGGTTTCATGGCAATTAAAAGGTAGTGGAAAGGGAAAGAAAAGAAAAGCCCTCGGCGCTACGCTGGGAAGGCTGGGCTATCTTAAGACGAGCAGAAACGAGATCACCATGTGCTTTCATTTCACAACAAGGGCAATCTCATTGAAGAAAAAAGGAACCGACAAACAAAAGCAGGCTCACTACATTCACTGCGTAGCAAAGATGATGTCTATGCCACTCAATTGTTCACAGGGGTGAAGCAAAACCAAAAATCTTTTGTTTAATCAAAAAAGAACAGCAGTTTAAAAAATAATTATAAAAGCTGTGTATTGAGTCTGGTGATTTGTCGAATCTGCAAATTTACGGTTTATAACATGCTGGTCCTGATATTTGGTATCATTTATAACAGTGAATTCACAGGGATTTTTGTGGCATCAAAATTTTTAAAGCTAACAAAAGCAAATCGAACAATCCTTAACGCCTCCTGTATATAATCCGAGTGTCTGGCTTTAACCGCAATTGAAAATATGCTGTTTTATGAAACGCAAAAACCCAAATCCAAGCCACAATCAATAATTTTACTATATCTGACCCAATCATGCTTATAATCCCTATGGCATCGCATTTGCTGTATTTTCAATATGCCACAATTATTAAGTGCAAAAAAAAAAAAAGGTGAACTTACCTGCCAAACACCGACGATGGCATTGGCTATAAGAATTAACAATATTACAAAAGGCTCCACAAAAGCCGTGATGGTTTCTTCACCCTCTTCGAACCAGGCCAGTGCCTAAAGAGAAAAAGGAAGAATACTTGGATAAGTGTCAAATAATAAAGCATCACTGTGGCTTTTACTTTCTTTTCTTTTTGAGGTGCTTAATTCCTCGGTGTTTCTTTGGGCAGGTAAGAACCCATCAAACACACACAGGAGCGAAACAACTGGTTTTTGACGAGGTGGTTTGGATCCGTTTCCAAGTGGAGAAGTGAAGTGAAACCGGTGGTATATTTTTGAAGAAGCAAACTGTCCTGCTTAGAATATTTAGAATGAAATAGATAGCAAGAAGCTGAGGAGATTTTTTTTTTTATGTGGACACAATCTGTAAACGCAATCTGCGGCAAAAAGATCCAACTCGCTGTTAGAAGCGAACATGCCGCGTATGGCTTGAAGACACGTCGATCCTCAGCTGCACCACAATTTACCGTGAGGCCCATAAATGCTGGTGAAATTCAATTGTAATTCCAAATTCAGAAGTGAATCAATCAGGGTGTGTATTTTTTTTCCCTGAGAGAATATTAACACAATTTGATGACATCATGCATCTTCTGGCAGAATTCAGTGCTCGGTTATCATCGCCTCTCTGCAGAATTTCAACGTATCTAGATGCTACAGCTCATTATGCATACGGGACTGGAAACAGATGGGCGTTTTTTGGAGATCCGGTGAAGCAGCTCAAGCCTAATCATCCACCTCCACTCTCCGTAATAACTTCCTACGCGATGACTCGTTAAAATAGAGGTGGTATGTTTCGTAAAATCTACCTGCACCACAGAGGCTCGAATTTAACCGACGAACCATGATCACAGCACACAAACATACACAGGCAGATCAAACGCCCCAAAACACCAACATCCTGGGCCGGTTGCTGAGAAACAGCAGAGGCTATTTCCTGGATGCATAAATTTATTCTCGCGCACGACAAGCCGAGCATTAAAATAGAACCTTTTTCAACTTTCCAGGCAAAGCGTTTTTTATTTCCTTTAGAGGAATTTCAAAACATGCTTGTCATGGACCACAAACAAGTCGTAGATGCTTCAGACCACCAGCTAAGCTACATGCTGAATTTAGCTATTAACTTTATTAATCATGCAATATTTATACAAATATAAAAAAACAAAAACATGCAATCTAATGCGATCCCGATTGGCGTTAATAAATCATTAAATTGACTCTGCTCAATAAAAGGCACGTTATTCATTAAATAATTAAGGTTGCGCCTTTAACACCGTAACGATTAGCGCCTCGTTAACGCTGGCATTTACACGTCTGTTTTTAGGCGATTTTACTCCTGATGAACATTAATTATCGGTGGACTAATTATCCACCATTAGCAGCAAACAATTAATAAATGCAGCATCTTAATTTATGCGGGATTGTGCGAGTTTACTGGAAATGGTTTGCATTTTAATAAGTGCTTTCATGAACGATTTTGTGACCAAGCAATGATCTCGTCCTGGGCATCACGTCAACGTGTCGATTCAGGATTTTTTTTTTTTTTTTTTAAAGACCAACCGAGCTCTGAAGAGGACTGCAGTCTTGCACCCTTTAGTAATCGGGTAGTGATAGTGCTGAACGTGTGACGCAAAATCTCTCGAGGCACCTAGTGGGAAAGGAACACTAGAGTATGAGTGAGCCAGGAAGACTGTGCTACTGATTTACAGCTCGGATTCCAGGCTGTCATCAGCTCGCGCGCTCTGGAACGACGATCCGGCCAATAAGGGATGACTGAAAGGTTACTAGGGTAAACGCTACACTCTCACTCCTGCTGACTATCTGACGTCCTTGTCTGCTCAAAGCATTCTTAGTGATAATGCGGTCGCAACAGGAAACTGGTAGTGTAAGGTTACCGAGGTCACACACACACACACACAGGAACGGGATTGTAACCAGCCACGCTGTTCACAGCTGTACAAGCCCTGTTAAACACACCATGCTCGTCGTCCTGAACAACGTGACTTACCATAGCTGAAGCGTCTGCATTAACACTGTGACACATGACTCTTCATCACTTAGCATCTTAACAAATAAACACATTATTACTTTGCTTGTCCATTAAACACAGTATAGCTCAATTTCTGATTGGTCAGGAGATTCATTCTAAACAACTGCATTACTTCTGTAATGCTCGTTTTATCTTCTACATAAAAGCGCACAAACGTGCATTTCTATAGTAGCGAGGAATATCACATATACTTGAACATGCTAGTTTGTTGTATGATTCTCAGGTGAAATTCATTGTAACGTTTATGCAAGAGATTGGAAAAACCGTTCCCTGACATGGGAAAATCTTTAGGACAGCGGACTTTGCGCTTACTCGGTAACATGATGTGCTGTATTTATTAACTCCTAGCAAGAGGGGAGGGTTAAGAAACATGTAATAAGCTGGTGTAAGAACAACAGTTTATAGTGGGTACATCATTAGTAATAAAAGAGATTTGTATCATATTTGTTTCTACGTCACCAACTAAAACTATAAATCAGTAATTAAAATGTAATGCGCAAATATTTTTGCATAAGAGAAACTTAGAGATGTCGTCTTTTTTTTCCCCCGGCTGGGGTCACAGCGGATCGTCCGTCTCCATACCCCCTGTCCTCTACATCTACCGCTTTCAAACCAACTACCTGCATGTCTTCCTTCACCACATCCATAAACCTCCTCCTTGGTCTTCCTCTTTTCCTACTTCCTGGTGGCTCCATCCTCAGCATTCTCCTACTGATATACCCCATGTCCCTCCTCTGCACATGTCCATACTATCTCAATGCAATTTTCCTCTAATAAACTCATTTCTAATCCTGTCCATCCTCGTCACTCCCAACATCTTCAGCTCTGCTACCTCCAGCTCCACCTCCTGTCTTTTACTCAATGCCACTGTCTCTAAATCATATAACATCTCAGGTCTCACCAAAGTCCTATAAACTTTCCCTTTCACTCTTGCAGATACTCTTCTATCACAAATCACTCCTGCTATCACTCTTCTCCACTCACTCCACCCTGCCTGCACTCTTGCCTTCACTTCTCCAACACACTCTCCATTACTTTACACTGTTGACCCCACTGTTGAACTCCTCCCTGCAAACGCACCCCTCCACTGCCCTCCCTCTCATTCACACACATGTACTCTGACTTACCCCTACTAACTTTCATTCCTCTTCTCTCTCCAGTGCATACCTCCACCTGCTCCCTACTCTCACCACAAATCACAATATCATCCACAAACATCGTAGTCCATGGAGACTCCTGTCTGACCTTGTCCATCATCCTGTCCACATCACTGCAAACAGGAAAGGACTTCGAGCCGATCCTTGATGCAGTTCCACCTTGAACCAGTCTGGTGTTCCTACTGCACACATCACTGCTGTCTGGACTTCCTCATACGATACCACAACTCCTCTCTACACCCTGTCAAACACTTTCTCTAAATCCACAAACACACTCCTTCTGATCTTCTCTATACTTCTCAATCAACATTCTCGAAGCAAAAATAAACTTAGAGAGAAACAAACAAAAAAGAAAAATAATTTAGGTTGGCACCAAGGGGGCCGCATCGAAACACACTGTTGCTGATTTTCCTAACAGCACACCCCTGAAGTGTTTTAAAAGCAACACAAATGTTTTACAAGCAACACAAATGTAGTTCACACCTAGCAATTGCAAAAACTAAATCCCGACATATCCTTCAAGATTTTTTCGCCTGTCCCTGCCCCACCACTCCGACTCCAACCGTGACCCCGACTCCATTGCGTTTTAATCAACGAGGTCAACACGGTACTTACAAACGATATACACGCTGCCAGAAGAAGAATCCTGACAAGGAGATCCTCGAACTGCTCGATCACCAGCACCCACAACGACTTGCCTGGGAAACAAAAGGGAAACGCATATGAATAGACAGCGGAATGGGTGCAGATATGCATATGAAGAGAAAGTGTGGAAAGAAAACAAAAGTTACCTTCTTCTGCAGGCAGCTCTGTAGAACCAGCAGGAATTGCCACCACATACAAAAGAATAAAGAAAGAGGTTAAGAGGCATAAAAATAACCCATTCTAACATTTTAGCAATTGAATATATGTTCAAATTGTTATTTAGTAACTTAAAGCACAAAATATGGTCAAATGTGCCTTTTTTTAAACAACGCGAGATTTAATGAAGGCAGCATTGCGAATTGAAAACACTGCTTGACACCGCGGTGTTGAACAGACACCGCGGTGTTGAACAGACACCGGCTTGGGGGGGTGTTCTGAGTACGTTATGACGTCATCCGATTTCATTTGTAACGGTTGCCGGTGGCTTCGCTGCGAGGCCTCGAAACGTTTCCAACGCAAAACCGCCGGATAACACACGCTCCGCTCATTCTAAAGCACATTCACCTTCACATCAGCCCCAACAAGCACGGAACACCACGTAGTGCACTTAGAAACGTGACAGCGCTAATTTGCGTGATCGGGCTCCGCTAGGAAAATGAGCCGGGAACGCTAAGCGGTCTGATCTGCCGGTTTTTACTCACCGTTCGGTCCCCATTTCTCTCGCTGGCGTTTGACTTCATCGAGGCCCAGTCCGGTACTTTCATTCACGCTGAAATAACTGTAGACCTCCTCCACCGTTTTAGTGTGAGCGTTCTCCATTATGGACGGGATGGTCTGTGTGAGACCTGCGCGCGCGCACACACACACACCGGGAGCTGTTACTGTTCTTTCAGTTCCTCCGTAAAGACGCGCACAGGCAACACGTTCAGCTCTTAAGGAAGTCGATAACTAAGGACTGAATTAGCACAGCGCCGGGGAGTGTATCCGAGCTAAGAGTTATGCTAAGCTAACGTTACTTCACCGCAACCCTAAATAACGTTTTGAGCCGAACCGGTGTCTGGCGCTTCAAACTAATCTATCCTGAGCGGCCGTCATTAATAATATCTCTTTAGCTCATTCCTTAATATAATGAAAACCCGGCTTAGAACATGAACCCCTGAGCAGCTCTCAATCCCCTGCCTCTGTGTCCGCTGGTCGAATGAGCCGCATATGAGCTTCGCTTCTGTGTCCGCATGTGGAAGCCTTTGATTGGCTGTACACGACCCGGAAGTCTTGGACTCCTCTCATTGGCTGAAAACAACCCGGAAGTCGTGCGTGCGACGTACGAATAAGACGCTCGTGCGTCTTGATTCCTGTGAAGCAACAAGAGTCCCGGCGCCATGTGGAATGTAGAATAGGATGTTTGTGCAACACGTTGAAACTAAAAAAGAAACGACGTGAACCGGGAAGGCTTTAAAATGACGCCTTGATCCCAGAATTACTCAAACATCCAAGGAGAAATGGAGGATAAATGCGAGCACGGCGCCACCATGTTGGAAAGGGCAGATCTTCAAGCTGGTCTAATAGACTTACGCTGAAATCTAGAGCTTTATAAATGAATATTTATTTATTTTAACTTTAAAAAAGTCAACACTTTGTGTTGAATTTGTATATATACGTCAGTAGACAGTAGGGAATCACTTTTCACAGGTGTAATTCTTAATAAGAGAATATAGACCATGACTAGCATGTTGTTTGGTATCTATACAAATACATTTCTTCAATTTTACAATTGTCCATTCCAGTATTTTTTTTTTTCCAGAAATCAAATCCTGATTAAACGTTCATCAGGTGAACATCAAAACGATTTCAATCTTATACCATGACCTGAATTGTTTCCGCCAAATAAAACTCTTTTGCCCTTCTCAATATGGCGGACCGACTGAACCGCGGCTAATCTGAAGATCAAAACGCTCAATTGGTGGTCACGTGTCGACTGTTCTAGAATGAAGCCGCGCGGTATAGAAGTAGCAGCCGTCCAATAAGATCGTAGCTCCTGCTACGTCAGTCGGCTGTGATTGGATCAGCTGATCTCCCCGGTCTCATGACGTCGACGTCGTGACACAATGTCGGCTAGAAAACGTGCTGTAAATATTAATGAATGAAAAGAAAAATCTGCGATTTATTAAATATAAATAATTAATATAATGATAAGTAGTCCCATAATAATAAAGTAAGTTTTGGTTTATGAGTAAAATATGCATTTATTTCACATTGAAAATCGTTAGAAAATTAAAAATAC
Organism: Silurus meridionalis; assembly: GCF_014805685.1. Lineage (NCBI taxonomy): Eukaryota > Metazoa > Chordata > Actinopteri > Siluriformes > Siluridae > Silurus > Silurus meridionalis. The sequence continues at coordinate 2,748,790 of NC_060898.1, read as the reverse complement.
ATTAATACATGCATACTAATATAATATTATCACTAATATGACATTTCAGGATTATCTTGACTTTAATATCATCGAAATGTATACATCATCGACCTATAAATCATAAATAATCAATAAATAAACTAATTTTCTTATTGTGACTCACCATAAATCACAACACTCATAAAAGTCAATAAGTAATAATATATTAATAATTTATTATACATGCACATCAAATATAATCTTTCTAATTCACTGAAATCATTTTAATTATTTATTCCCATCATGAACCGCTTTGTAAAATGTGACAGCATCTCAATAAACCCAAAATGATGATTTGAGATCTTTCTTCTCGATCTAAAGTCGATCACTATCACATGTACAGTCACAGGATCTCCCCCACAATATCAACCCTGTGTGTGTTCCAGACACCATGGATTCCTTCGCTCAGGATGTTCAGCCTAGCACAAAATAGTCTTTAATATATTGTGATAGTGTAATAATATACATCATTAAATTATGCATATTAAAAGTAAAGCATACATTTTATAGAAATTAAATCATCAGGGGAAAAAAATTATTTAAGATTAAAATGTGGGCTATCAGCAAATTGTTTCTCGGAAAAGGGCTCACACGATTCTTGACTGATTTAATATGCATTTTATTTGATTAATTGTTGAAAGTCATAAATCGGTAGGTTAATTGGTTTGAGATGGAGCATTCATCAACAACCTGGGAATCAGGTTGAAGGTCAGCAACAACCTGGGGATCCATGAAAATACGGAGTAACACAGGAGCTTTAAGAATGGATTTGACTCTGGACTACAGTTTGCATTTGATCACCGTCGCTGCACCTCAACATCGTTTAGCTGTGAGAAACAGACATTCAGTGCAACCCAGATGAGGATGAGGATGAGGTTTCCTCTTGAGTCTGGTTCCTCTCAAGGTTTCGTTCTTCCTTATGCCATCTCGGGAAGTTTTTCCTTTCCACAGTCACCACAGGGTCGCTCATTAGGGACAAACCTACGCTTATATAGAACTTATGAATTCTTTCTTACCACATTATCTGTGTAAATCTGCTTTGAGACAATGCCCATTGTTTCAAGTGCAAAAAAAATACATTGAAATTGTATTGAAGGTCATGAGGTGAAATCGGAGCAACACCGAGACAAACTTTGACTTGAAACTTCAGGCTTGTTAATCTTCAATTGTTTAGCTTTGTAGGTCATTTTTGGGGCTGACTGCAGTCATTCACTTAGAATTAGTGGGAAGTTTGAGAAACACCTGTAGCCTGTTTCTAGAGGAATGCGGTTATATTTGGACACTGGTGATAAGACACTCACCCACTACATGCTGTGACACTGATAAAACAAGTTATAAGATTACCTCCGAACACAAAGAGTCTGCAATCATTCCGACACACCACGAGAACAGATATGAGCATGCTGAATTAGTTTTGACACCACAGGGATTGTCATGGGGAGAGGTACAGCTAGATCTGGCACAGGTTTCTTTTACAGTCAACTTTATGTACATTTTTAATTCTTCTCTTTAAAACAATCTTTTTAAAATGATATATATTATATGATATAATATAATAATTAATATATAATATCTATAGGGTCATTAATTGGTATGTAAATAAAAAAAAATACACAGAAAATCACAATTAAATATTCAAATGTGATATTTTTACAATATCATTTATTATTATTATTATAATTTACATGTGCTGTCATTTTTAAGTGTGATTATATTTATTGAAAATATATATAATTGTCAATATGAATTTCTTTCCACATAATCCATGTATCACAAACATGCTTCTTTTCCTTTCCTTTCCTTTCCTTTTTATTTATTTATTATTTTTACATAATATTTTAAAATCAAAATACAATTATTTTCAAGTAATCACAAGAGATCACATTTACATTGTGAATGTAAAGTATAATTTTCAATGCACTAACAATGAGCTTTCATGCATTTCACCCTTAATTAAACTAATTACTCAGAAATCACAGATAAAAACACTTGACAAAATGTGTCATTTCTGTGAGAGATTAATTTAAGGTCCTATACTTTAATATTTTGATTTGTAAAATTTAATTGCATTGAATAAAACAAGGCAATAAATCAAGTAGAGGGTCGGAAATACAGGATAGACATGTTTTGCTATTCCACACTGCATGCATGGAAATTAAAATTAGGACAAAGTGAAATAAATAAATAAAAAATCTTAGATTCTTGTTCATGTATTTCACCCAACAGTCACTCAAGCTTTTTATCTTTCACTCAATGACTGACACTTTAATTGCAGCAGGCCTGAGGGAAACCGTCCATTCAGCAGTCCAGTATAGAGGAGCATTCATTAAAACGAGAGCTGCGTATAAAGCATTTTGGCCTGAGTACCATGGGATGACATGGTGTAAAGGATTTTCTTTAACTGTTATGTTGTAAGACATTTGTGTGATTAATGAATATTATTTGACCATATATATCAGAATTAGGAAATGAAACACATCTGGAATAGACTTTTCTGTTACTGATACTGAAGACTCCTTCCATATAAACACAAAACCTCACATGACAAATGGTTTTACATTTATTTCTATTAAACCACAACATTATCTGTTTATTAGTTCATCTGTTTTTAAAATATGCTTAAATAAACATGTGATTTGTCTTATAGCCAGAACCACCCAGAGATGCTGTTATTAAATAAAGAATGATTCAACACCTTCAGACCAAACAGCATAAAGAATTCAGTGAAAACACGGCCCATCAAATGTCCGTTTTGATGTACGCAACTCAAAAACATGACAACTCGAACTGTTTTATCAACCAGAAAAAAGCTAATCCTGTTGTTTTGGTGTTCTGGATAAGGAATGAGACTGCCAAACCACCCTCTTCCATATTAAGGCTATGTTTGCTGTCAGTGTCTGGGCATTCAGCCACACACAGGCCTTATATGGACCTGGAAAAACGCAAATGCAAGGAATCAGGAGATAATAAAGCCCTCAGGATAAGAAGTGGAGGTAAGAAGGAGAGATAGATGTATATTTCGTGAGCAAAAGATATCTTTATCCCTCCTGATGATGCATTATGATCAGCTAAAATAGTTTTTGTACCTACATTTTTTTCAAAACTGTCCAGTAAGACTCTGTTTGGACCTGGTATTAAACGTTGAATGTGAGTAGTGTACCACCTAGTGGACATTTGATATTACTACAAATGTCTGCTCAGTCGATTTCCTGGTTTATGATTTATAAATCATATAATCACAAAGTTAGTTCAAATACAATTTCAACAACCAATTTAATTAAAAAACGACTTTTTAGAAAACGCAAAGCTCCCTAAACCAATAAAATGCTGAACATCTAATCCCTTCTAGAAAATCTTAAAACGCTCCCACAAACTTTAAACATTTGTTTTTCAGGACTTATGTTAATCTTTCATAGGCATAATTTATTGTAAAACTACTTAGCATTAAGCTATCTTGAAATAAACGTTTAATAAAACGCATGCGGCAAGTTTCAAGCTTCTTGTGCGCATGTGCAAGAAAAAAAAACATGGCGCTTGAAATTTGCCGCATGCGCATTGACGCGCGTATTCGCCACATGATTGAAATCTCAACTTTGGGGCGGGTCTCTACTCTGATTGGTCGACTAAAACGTCATAGCCGATAGAAGGCGAAACAAGAAGGCACGATTTTGAAGTTCGCTGTTTTTTTTCCGTCATCTACTTAAAAGTGTTTTTTGTCACATAATTATTGAAAATGACCGAACAGTCGTCGCTTCTTCTCAGAAAACAATTAGCAGGTAATTTAAGTTTTTTTCAGGCTTACTTTTCGTGGCTTATTTATAGCTAGTAATGCTACATAAATTGGAATAAACAGGAAAAAAACACGTGAAAATCTAAACGTGGTTTGTTAGGCTAGTTCGAGTTGCTAAAACACGTCTATGATTTGATAGTGAGATTTACAAAGATGTAAATTCATTGTTATTCTTATTATCGATATCAGGTGAAAATTTATATTGTTTTCTAAATATAGGTTGAATCGTAGGTTTATTCATATTGTACTCACTACGTTGCGAACAAGTCCCGCCTCCTTGGCTGCGATTGGCTATTTGCTCGACGTCAGGCGCGGTCAGCCAATCAGATTGGCGCTATTTTGTTGTAACGCGTGAGTGGGCAACTTTATACACGACTATTATCTTGTTACGTTTCCAAACAAATTACCATCGTTACAAATCAGACCAACAAATTAAATTACGATACAATGATGGTGTGAATATATTTTTCTGTTAGTGTATTCAAAGAGGTTTATCAGGAAAGCAGTTGATCTCTGATTCAATCAAAATGATTTGATTGTATTTGATTACAGAACTCAATAAGAACCCAGTTGAAGGCTTTTCTGCTGGTCTGATCGACGACGACGATATCTATCAGTGGGAGGTCGTGATTATTGGTCCAGCTGATACGTTGTTGTAAGTATTTGAGTGTGTAAAGAAGTCCTAACTGACTCCCAGTCGTTATGATGATCCAAAGAACTTCAAGCAATGTTTTTTCTTTTTTTTCCTTGTAATAGCGAGGGTGGATTTTTCAAAGCGACCCTCACCTTTCCTCATGACTACCCACACCGTCCTCCAAAGATGAAATTTATTACAGAAATCTGGCATCCTAATGGTAAGTGCGCTTTATTTAAACAACTGACGACTGGTCCTGAAGGTACAGAGAAGCATGCACATTAAAACTGACTTATCTCTGACCACTCAAAGTCTGACATGAAAAAAATAAGGAAGGTAAATTGCACATCTTTAGTTGTTGGAGTCCTCATATAATTACCTTTTACACAAGTTTTTGAACCAAACTGCTTCTTAAAGCATCTTATTATAGTCATTATTCTTGATGTGATTCTGAAACCCCCACCTTCAGTTGCGAAGAACGGAGACGTCTGCATCTCGATCCTACACGAGCCAGGTGAGGACAAGTTTGGCTACGAGAAGCCTGAAGAGCGATGGCTGCCGATCCACACCGTCGAAACCATCATGATCAGCGTCATCTCCATGCTAGCAGACCCGAACGGAGACTCGCCAGCCAACGTGGATGCCGCTGTAAGGCTAGATATCGGTACGATTGAACTTTACCATGAGGTTGGTGTGAAGAGCACTTGAATGATACGCAAGTGTGTGTGTGTTGACAGAAAGAATGGCGAGAGGATCCCAGTGGAGAGTTCAAAAGGAAAGTAGCCCGCTGCGTGAGAAAAAGCCAGGAGATGGCTTTCGACTAGATCTTCCCCTCACTGAGAGATTCACGTAAATGGTAAATCTATCTATCCCTCCATCCAGGTTACATGACCTAGAGTTGGATTTTTGAGAAGAATTCATAAATGTCTAATAGTTATAAAACAATACACAATATATAGATAAATGAATTGGGACACCTGAATTCCTGCCTAATGTGGTTCTTCCCCAAACTTACCACAAAATTGTATAGAACGTATGTAAGACCTCATCGTGAGATACTAATGGAATTTCTTTTCTTCTTCTCTACAGCTTGGAATACAATGTCAGTCATTCTGCACAGGGGTTTCACTCACAAGGATAAAAATCTGTGTGTGGTTATGAAGAGTGTGTGTGTGTGTGTGTGTGTGTGTGTGTGTGAGTGAGAGAGAAACTTATTTATTGTTTGGATTATGATTCATTTTAACGCATGACAATTTTGACACTGAGCCATAAACTACGTGCAAAGCCACTTATGCAATTTTCTCGGTTTTACACTCCATTGTTGATCCTCATACCCAAAAACGCTTCTCCCTGCGGAGTCCATGAGCTCCGTGCTGCCTTAATTTATCCTCCTGTACAGGAAAGAGTTAAATTCCTCGAAATCAGAATCTTTGAGAGGACATTGTGTAAAATATTGACTGTAAATATGTTGTATTATAGCCATGTCAATCTAAGAATTGCTTTGTTTCTCCATCACTTAATTTTTATTCATTTGTGGCTACATGCGGCTTGAAAGCAGTCAACATTTTACATATAGCTCACCTCAGGTTTTTAAATCTTTTGTCCATTTTCCTTATTGCTCATTAAAGCATTTTGCCTAAAAGTCTAATAGTTTTGTCATGTGTCTGCTCTCATCACCTAATTTATGTTTTGAATTGGCAGAACAGAAACATACGATTTACTTTATGACCTTTTGTGAGATGTGTGAGACATCTGTGGTTCTTGTTCTCGTTCTCACTTTCCACTCTCCGTGTTTTTTTTCCCAAATTCAAAACGATGTTTGTGACCACGGAATAACGTGAACAACGAAAGCCAGCTTAAACATGTTCATTCCAAATTGGAAGAATTAAAAACCAGAGGTCGACCGATAGATCGGTTGGCTCGTACTTGCCAATAACCGATTAATCAGCTCAATGTTTGTTTTTTAAAAAACACTACATATAAAATAACTGAATTAATTACAAAAATAATTTAAAACTTTTGAAGATGGCTTTTGATGCATGACCGCATTAATGTGAAATTAAAGATTCCATTTGTAACATTACTTCGCAAGCATTTATTAACTTGTTATTGTTTATTTATTTCAACATTTACTAATAATGAAATTTAATTTTCCATTTTCTGTTTACTATAAACCAACATAAGCGGTACAGCATGCAGTCTCCCATGTCAAAATAAACAGAATGTGGTGTCAGTGATTCGCCTTTAGAGGCTGCTTTCGTAGCACCTTCTCAGTCGCTCCAAAAACAGATGCAACCCGGAAAAACTATATGCACTGATGAATTGGTTGATTTCAAGAATTTGAAGTATAAAATAAACAGGTGGTTTTTTATTTTTGTTTTTTCCAGCTTTTATTTGATCACTTTGTACACATATGGCGTATGAGGACAAGAAATCAAATGTATATTAAAAAAAAGTATTCTTAGATCTGGTATCTATTGCAAGTAAACCCAAAAAAAAAAAAGAATTTCCACCCACGTTCCACATGGATGGGAAAACTGAAAATTCCCAGTTGCCTTTTACTGACCAGGAGCAGACAGGCTCTTGTTCATGAACTGTTTCTTTACAAAGCACACCCACCACTGTGGAGAAAAAAATATATATCGGCGATTAGTTTTATAACGCTGTCGATACAAGGTCACAGTCACTTTAGCAAGATTGTGATAACTGATACCTGATATACGTCCACAAGCACACTTAAAAATCTAGTGGAACACTTTCCCAGAAGAGTGAAGGGAATAAGTGCAAATTGAAACAATGTGGAATGCAATGCTCAAAAAGCACATACTGTACTTATGACCATGTTTCCGCAAACTTTTGCCAATTTATAGTGTACTTGTATCAGCACTAAAAAAATATCAGGTCAGCTCTGGTTCTATAGTGGACCACAGTCAGTAAGTGCACTTACAAAGATGAGAATGATAAACTGGACAATATGAGAAGAAAAGGCTCAGCTGACATTAGAAGGCACAGAGAAATCACATCAGCTACAAAAGGTATAGAAGTAATTGAACATATCGTTAATAAACCATCTTACCTTGCTTGGTTTGTCTGTCTGAGGGTCGAACACTTTCTCGCACAGTCTGATGCCCGTTTCCTGACGAATCTGCTGTAGGTAAGCCCTCATGGTCTCTTCACGGAGATAAGAACGAACATGAAGGGAGTGGACACTGATAAGATTACAGGTCAAAGCACTACAGAAAGCTACGGCTGTACTGAGCTGGACTCATAAAGCCGTGTTTGGTATAATATGCACTCGGATTTAATTCCTTAATGCCCTGTAGTTACTCAATTTTGTGTACATATTTACTTTTAACACAATCCCGAAATATGGGAACGGCTTTCAGACAGTTTGTAAATTTTACACAGTATATGAACAGCTTAGAATAACTGCTGCGATGGTTGCAGTCGTGTGAAAAACTGAAGCGACCCCCTTCCAACCCTACAGTTTCATGTACCAGGATGTCATGCAAATCATCTAATCTTTAGCAGGTGGTCTTTAGTTTTACATAAATAAAGCCAAAATGGAGAAGTAACTTGTAGAACCACCGTCCTCAGCAATAGGTTGAAGTATTTGTTTATGCACAGCTCTCTTAAGATCCTGAGGTAGCACTTCAGTTGGGTTAAGGTCTGAACCTCATGTAAGGATGTATTCACCTCATGCTAAAACCTGATAATGACCAGACGATTATTATTATTATTTGCTAATACACAAACCATAGAAGTCAAAAAAATAAAATAAAATATTATATCAAACAAATCACCAAAAGTTTTCAGACCTCATATTACCCATATACAGTCTATTGTAGATAGATAGATAGATAGATAGATAGATGATAGATAGATAGATAGATAGATATACAGTCTATAAGAGATAGATAGATAGATAGATAGATAGATAGATAGATAGATAGATAGATAGATAGATAGATAGATAGATAGATAGATAGATCATATACAGTCTATAAGAGATAGATAGATAGATAGATAGATAGATAGATAGATAGATAGATAGATAGATAGATAGATAGATAGATAGATCATATACAGTCTATAAGAGATAGATAGATAGATAGATAGATAGATAGATAGATAGATAGATAGATAGATAGATAGATAGATCTCTTATAGACTGTATATGGGCTATCTATCTATCTATCTATCTATCTATCTATCTATCTATCTATCTATCTATCTATCTATCTATCTATCTATCTATCTATCTATCTATCTATCTATCAGCTCAAGTGGCTTTCTGGTCATTTGAAGCATATGCAGTACAGACCACAGTGAAACGAAACAATATTCCTTCTGAACCGAAGAGCTCCATAAAACAACAGAAATAAACACTAAATAAGAGAAAACTACCCAGAACAAACAGCCTATACACAGGACAGTCCTGTGGATCTGCCTGAGGTGGAGGAAATTGACTGAAACCTGCATCATTGTGAGTGAGCAGTAATGAAGCGTTCTGTGGCGTACCTTCTTCCTGCCTGTTGGTAGGTTTAAGATACATAGCATTGAGAGGGAATCCTGGCTCTCCTGGGATAGGGAAGTTGGTGATTCCAAGTGTGTACATTTCCTTCTCTCCTTGGCCTTTTGAGCTGCACTGTGGACCAAACGCAAAGACGAGTTCAACACGTTGCACTAGAAGATGCTGAAGACTACTTTAATGGAAAACTCTGCTGACCTATGAATAGAATTCTAAAAATCACAAAGGGCTGAAGCTTATTTGATATCTTCAACACTAAAATAACATCCTTAAATATTTCCTGCAAGAGCAAATCTCCTTGTCCTGCTCCTTGTCGACACCAGACTCACCTTCTGCAGCTTCTTGAGGCATTCGGAGATGTACAGAGTGACGTAGATCAATGTTCGGTCTGCCTCATTCTGAAAAAAAGAAAAAGATAAGAATATGCACGAGATGAAAAAGAAAAGTGCTGCCAGAGCCAATGGAGACAGAACTGCATGTTGAGGCATGTGTGCATTTTTCCCCCCTGATCTCTCTTTTGCTTCCAGTGTCTCATTTGTACCTTAATTTCATAATTCTTGAAGAACACGTTGGCTTTAAAGTAGTAGATGGCTTCGTCAATGATGTCGGTGTCTCTAGCTGAAAGAGGAAAGAGCAAAAAACAGGAAGCAGGAACTTTACGCACAGCTCACGAATCAAGCGAGGTTGAAGACCATTTAAGGAAGAAATGGTGCAGCTCTTCAAAAAAACATCTACACAACCTCCATAATATACACAGGTTCAGAAATATAGTTAAAGATCTCTTACTTTCTTTCGGAGCAGGTCCTTTAAACTGAGTTCTGAGGGGCAACAGTGCCATATTCCCCACCATTTTGGTGTCATCATCCATCAGATTCGAATGATAAGCCTGCAAATCATTCACAAAACCAATGCATTAGAAAAATGAATGCAATGTTCATGTCTTAGCATTGATATCGGTTTTAGTCATTCATATTTTGCAAACCCCAATAATAAAAACAAGCTTTACAGCAACTGGGCTTTTGAGACACTGCATTAAAAACATGCACCTCTATTGTTTTAAAGAGTAAAACAGTAAACCACCGTATAAACAAATCCCACAGTTTTAGAATCCAGTGAGATTAAAGATAAATAAATCTGGGAGGTGGATAAGACGGCTAGCTGAACTGGCTAATTCAGTAAGCTCGCTAGCTACAGGCTGCTATACGCTCATTAAAAGCGGAAAAATGTATTCTGTCGCTTATATAAAAGGGATGACTTTACTTACCGGCATTTTTAAAATGTTTTCTGGTTTTTGGAAGGAATTCGGTTAATGTCTGAGCAGTGGAAAAAATACCGCTTCCGCTGTCCCACCCAACACAGCGATACCGGAACTAGCCGAGGTGTAAATTCCTGTGCTGTTACTCGTGTTGTCCTGAAGGGGGCAGCAACGTTTAGACACAATTGACAGACAGACAGACAGACAGACAGACAGACAGACAGACAGACAGACAGACAGACAGACAGACAGACAGACAGACAGACAGATAGATAGACAGACAGATAGATAGATAGATAGATAGATAGATAGATAGATAGATAGATAGATAAACTTTATTTATCCCAAAGGGAAATTGTAATGTTACAGCAGTCAGCAGTTCACAGATCACAATGAGAAAGAGGGTACAATAAAAAATAAATCTTTGTTACTATTTACAAAAGTGTATCTGAGAAATGCATGTTAAGGTGTATTAAGGAGGTAAAAACTATAATTAATAATATAGTGCTTCTATGTATATGATTATTGTATATATATATATATATATATATATATATATATATATATATATATATATATATATATATATATATATATATATATAAATAAGTGGAAATTTAAGCATCTTAAGAGACTGTAGATTAAGGTGGTTTTAACAGATTAACATATATAATCATAATGTCATATAATCATAATATCTTTCTATGTATTCCTAGGCTTTTTGAGCTTTCACCACAGACACAAAATCAAAAATAAGAATGTATTACTTATTTCTAACAAATTAAACAATCTTTTGCTTATTGATAGTATTGATATGTATTGCTATTTTGCTTTTATTGATACTAATAATCATGAGAGCTGGGGGTTGGAAATATCTTAAACAAGACATGTACACACATGAACCCTACAATTCATGTACATGTCTGCTTCCTGACGACTGCTGACACTGCATTTAATTTCTTTGACAGTGCCAATAATTTTGCCATGTTTTGAAAGTGTAAATGCGTCTGTTTCTACTAGCTCTTAAGCTGAGGTTTGTGAATCACAGATAAATATAATCAAATTCAGATTACTGTACATACTGTATATACAATGTGCACAATCCCATGTGATAAATTACCATCCCAAACATGACGAATATTATTCCCATTTCAACCCCCATGTTCCCAGAGTAGCCTCTGGATCCACCTAAACCCAAATTATAACAATGGTAACCATTTCATTACTGAGCATCAGGACCTGATTAAAGTGGTGCACAAGCAGATACAAATAATTCTCATCATGACCCTAGAGTCAAAACTAGTTCTGATTTATCACACATTGTGTATTGTTTTTCCAAAAGATTTTATTGAAAAAATATTTTACATTACAACTTATAGAATGTCGTATGTTATGTCTATAACCAATACATGAGCAAAAAGCATAATAGGTTACATAATTATACAGACAGACATAAAAACAATATAATTCTTGAGCATTCTCGCTTTACATCCGGGCTCTCTGGTGGCCGTGCGCTCCTGGGGTTTAGGAATCCACTCGGTCTTGGAAAAACTCATCATAATTTTGGTTGCCAGGTTCCTCATCAAGCTCCTAGAAACGATAAGAGTCATAATAATTTGGTGAAATAATGACCATATTATAGATTATTTATTGTTTAAAAAATAAAATAATAAAAAAAACACACCCATGACTCATGTAATAATCACGATATACATTATATATATTTAAAAAATAAATAAATAATAATAAAAAAATATATATGTATACCCCACTGACCTAGGAATTCCCATGATGCAGCATGAGTGCAAGTTTATTAAAATATTATATGCTGCCTCATATTTATTTATATGAAAACACTTGTTTTAATACACATGAATTCTTTGATATAATTTTTAAACTTCTATTTTGTGTCATTTTATTTGTGTGTATTCTGGCATTTTTTATTTTATTTTATTTCTATATCCAGTCGTCAGCACATTTCTGAGGGTCACAGCACGTCCTGATCTCAATAAACTTACTCGACTGTGTTAGATTAGGATTTACAAGATTTTTTTTTTTTTATAAACCTTTGGGCTGATCACATTCCACACAGCTCTATATGACTCGAAATGTACCTACCTTGGGCTCCTTAAACTCCAGGTCCTCACCGTACTGTATGGAGAAGTCAATGTGCTGGAGCACAATGCTGATGCCTTCATCATCAGTGCGATCAAAGGGCAGGAAACGCACCATGCTGTAGTCATCAATCTAATAAAAAAATATATGCATATATAACTATGCTATAATAATATAATACAAGATATATTTATATGACAGATCATCAATATACATACAGTGTGAGAGTGAATGGTAGTGCAAATAGCAGTATTGTGGGTCACATATGATATACAGCAGTAACACTGGTGTAACATATGGGGATGAAGTGATAATGCAGTACTTATAGATACGAAGCAGGGAATATAATTAGGGTCAGTTGTTAATGAGGCTGATTGCATGGGGAAAGAAACTGTTCCTGTGTCTGTCAGTTTTGCTGAACAAAGTTTTTTAGAAGGGAGGAGGTTCTTGCATGGTACAAGTCCTGTAGAGTGGGCAGGGGTGCACCATTGTATTGTTTTTTTCTGCTGTTTTAACCCTATAATGCCAGATATATATTTTATATATTATTTTCTGAGACCTCTGCATCACCCGCATTAACAGTACTATCGTCAAAATCCAGTTGAGTACAATCTGAGACTCGTCTTCTGCCCCCTATTGGATGTACCTATGCTCTGCAGTCTGCATATTTCCAATATGGCTGCCTTCATGAATTGACATTTAACTGAGACTTTTTTTTTAAAAGCTGTGTTAAATATAAAAGTTTAATATTTTTAATATGTATTTTTTTAAACTAACTAATACTACATTTATATTTTTCAAAAAATGTTATAATAAAATCGTGTTGAAAATATGATACAGCGGATATTTAATAATTTTGCTTAGTCATCAATGTATTGCATTTCATAATGCGATCTGCATTATTTCTGTTACAATGTCCAATGTAACATTTTATTTTTAATTAAACTAATCAAAAGCTAAATCTTAAAAATCACTTTTATCTGATTCCATACTAGTGGAAATGAAATACGTGATTTCTGTGCGTCCAGTCTAATGTTGTAGCCTGCTAATATTTGTCTTTTCATTAAAACAAATAAACGACACGTCATAATCTATACGTTATATTTACCAATTCAGAGGAGAAACATCTATTTTTTCGATGTCAAACATACAGTGTCGAAATGATCATCGGCGTGCTCATGGATGAATTTAGAACAGTTAGGGAAGATGATGATGATGATGAGGAGGAGAAGTGGACATTCCAAATACAATAATCAGTCTTTGTTTTTGTTATAAAATAAACATTGTTGTGATCAGTAAATCGCCATAAATGCCCAAAGTATCAAATACTATACAAAAAAAGCAATAAAAGTCCCAAATATAAATGGTAATCAATTTATATACATTTAAGAGTCTTTAAATCGCTACTTATTCCTACTTTGAAAGAGCCGACTTACCAAACCACAGATTGCTTTGGTGAGTTTCATGAATTTTTTGCTCCTCAGCATGATAGAGCTGTCCCCCATCATCGAATACATATCTGGATCCAGATACCTGCAGTTAATGTACAACACATCACCTTTCTCTTTTTGCATTACATATTCCACCTATAATAAGAGGTTGCGTCGTGTCAAGTATTTATATAGAACACTTACTTCTCAATCTCCTTCTTAGCTTTAGGACTCAGCAGGTCCATTTTGGTCATGATGTTGACCTGAGGTATTTCTAGTGACACCATCGCACTCAAAGCTGCCATGACACCAGAAATGAACTGGAAAACAGAGTATTTAGAATTCACAGATCGTCTGTGATGAAGATCATGCCAAGTTAAGAATGAACACACTCTCAAGAATTACCTTGAAGCTCTCCACCATAAACTGAGAATCAACCAAAAAGACGCCACACACACGAAACTCCCACTGCTGGAGCTGCTCGACTAACTGCTTCATCACAGGAAGATGAGTGTACAGCTCGATCTGACCTACAAAATTAACATGTGAATAACATACTTTTTTGGACCAGTAGCCTGGACATTTATTCTTTTTTATGGTTTAAATTGGTGTTCTTTTACCTCCATCTGTCTATTTTACCTTCTTCATGTATAATGATTACCTTCATCATTACCTCCATAATGTATAATGCTCTTAAAAGGTGATAAGTTAATAACCTGGGCAGTCGAAAAGTATGTAGTCGTCCTCAACATGCCCGAGAGTTTCCTCCAACCAATCAAAATTACTAGCGAAGTATTCCATGCAGAAAACCAAGCCTCCATTCGGGCCGAACCTCAGCGAGTCATCCTCCATCACGTCGTCCACCTGGATCAACTCTCGGATATCTGTTATTTTCAGGAACGTGAAATTAAAAATTTGTTTGGTTGATGATTCAACAATTTGAGAAAAATTACACTGGACAAAAACTGACACCTGACAGATTTATTGGCACTCCTGTAATTTGCTGATGATTTGACATTTTAGGTCAAGTGTATTGCAGCCTCTAAGCCATGAATCCATGTCATTTAAAACAGTGGTCCCAAACCCCCCCGGAACAATTGGTACCGGGCCGCACAGAAAGAACACATAACACATTATTTCCGTTTTATTTATTATCTGATTCTGAATGGTTTTATTTTCGAAAAAATGACCGGATTCTCTCCTCCACATCTGTCATGATGCCTCGGTCACATGACTTACCTCCATCCACTACCTTCTTAAAGGAGCTGCTCCGGCCGCTAAACCATAATACATTACCGCTAAATTCAAACCCACAAGCGAGCAAACGAACAAAAAACAACACAGTGAATTCCGTTTTTATAATTTTTTAGAAAATATCAGTTTTTATGCAGTCATTTTATTTTGTTGTATTTATCCGCCACACCCTAAAGGCCGGTCCGTGAAAATATTGTCTGACAATAAACCGGTGGCGCAAAAAAGTTTGGGGACCATTGCTTTAAAACACAAACAAAGATAAAATATATATTGTGTATATGTGTACGTGATCAAACTTGATTCACATCGTTAGTTAATGACTAGACTTTAGGAACCTACTGATCGCTCTCACCTGCCATGACCGGATAATTAAAATGCTCTGCGGCTGGGTCGAGGTTCACGACCTGTACAGAGCGGTTTATGCCTTCAGCATGCTGGATCATGGTAGAGCAGTACGTACTCTGAAACGACAGTAAAAATAATGCAGAATTAAAGAGTGTACACCGAATTTATTAGCCTGTTATTACTACATTTAGGAAGAGGTTCATTTTGATTTCACACACACACACACACACACACACACACACACACACAATTCTGTGCAAAAGATTCAGGCAGGTGTGAAGAAATGCTGTAAAGTAAGAATGATTAAAAAAAATCTATATTTTTTTACAGTAATTTGGATTAATTTTTAAATCAAATCCATATTTGGTGTGACTTTACTTCCAAACCAGCACTTATCATGCTAAAACTCTTTTCAAAATCAGGTACACCCAAGTACTGTCTGGAGATGTCTGAAGTAATCTTGATTAAAGAATTAGGCACAAAAAGCCATACATATGATTTGGAAATGAGGATAAGCACACAAATATGCACAAAAACACAGGAACTAGGGTGCAGAAATTCAAGTTGTTTTTTACTAAGGGCTGGAGTACAATAATAAGTACCTCCAGGCAACAGTGAAGATTTGGTCAGGATTAATGGTGTACTCAATACAGCAAGACGTTTGATTGGTTCCAAATGTATTCTGCAGGAGGACAATGACCCAAAACATACAGCAAATACCATAAAGAACTATCTTCAGCGTAAAGAACAACAAGGAGTCCACATCCACAGGTCTGTGGTATGTTCTTAAAGATGTTTGGAACAACCTACCTGCAGAAAGTTCTTTAAAAACTGTGTGCAAGTGTACAGAACTGATGCTGTTTGCAGGCAAAAGCTGGTCACACTATATATTGTTTAGAATTGGATTTCTTTCCTGCTGGTTTAATTTCCATAGCTTATTATATATAACTTATTTTTATATTTGTTTTATACATATAATATGTACTATATTTAATAATATTATATATATTATATTATAATATTATACAAATTTGTCTACACACACCCAAACACACACTATATATATATATATATATATATATATATATATATATATATATATAATTGGTAAGTAATTAAGTGAACAGGCTCTTATACCTTGCCGCTTCCAGCGGGTCCCATTACAAGCTGCGCATAGCGAGGCATCTTGTCTCTCTCCAAGCAGCACAAAAATATAATTTATGATATCTAATATTATATTATTGCCTTATTTATTATAAAATAAGCGCCTAAATTTTTATCATCTCAAATAAACCACGCACAAAACCCGCGGCGCGGCGTCCATGCTGCTTCTGAATCAACAACATCCTGTGACACGGGTTAAATCCCAAATTGCCTTCTAGTACACTTATCTAGTGCACTACATAGACGGATATACAACATTACTTCCTAATTTAAATAGGGCGCCTATACAGGAAATAGCAAGGCATTTAGAATTCAGGCCTCGGTGGATCTACGGAAGGGGAAAAGGGTTAAAAAAAGGGCGTTTATGTACATTGTATATAACGGGAGAAGCCGAAAGAAGTTTTATATGTAAAGCGAATGGTAATCTCTTTGAATCATATGTGGTTCTTCCCTAAACGGTTACCACAAAAGTTGGATGTCTTTGAACATAGAATTAGCATAACATAGCGGTAGCATGAAATATTTGACTAGATCCAAACTGATGACTTCACTTGAACTAGATCCAAACCTGTTCCAGCATGACTATGCCCCTGTGCACAAAGCCAGCTTCATGAATATATGCTTTACATGGGTTGGAGTGGAAGATCTCCTGCTATAGAGCTCTGACATCAACCCTAATAAACAAGAATTGGAATATCACCCCTGCCCTCCTCACCTACATCAGTACCTGACTTTACTAACACCCTTGGAGCTGAATGAATCTCAGCTAAATCTCCACAAGCACACTTCAAAATCTAGTGGAACATCTTCCCTGAAGAGTGAAGGTTATTATAAGAGCAAATAAAACTAAATGTGGAATAAGAAATTCCAAAAGAAGCAGATACCATGGACAGGTGTCCACAATCTTGTCAATATAGTGAATAATTTATTAGATAAATAATCATTAGAGATATTGATCATGTAAAATTGTCATATTAATCTTTACTAACAACATACAATCTAAACTTGTATATGAAATATGATTTCTACTGGTACACAAGATCAGGTCTTCTAAAGATAGTATTTGTATGACGTGAACATCATGACCACTTGTTTAATATTGTGCTATTTGAGTTACAGGAGCTCGTCTGTTGGATCGGACCACACGGACCAGCCTTTGCTCTCCACGTGCATCGATGAGCCTCGGGCGCACATGACCCTGTTGTCGGTTCACCACTGTTCCTTCCTTGGAGCACTTTTGATAGATACTGACCACTGCAGACCAGGAACATCCCACAAAAGCTGCAGTTTTGGAGATGCTCTGACCCAGACGTCTAGACATCACAATTTGGCCCTCATTAAATCCTTACGCTTGCAAATTTTCCTGCTTCTAACATGTCAACTTTGAAGACAAAATGTTCACTTGCTGCCTTCCATCCATCCATCCATCCATCCATCCATCCATCAGTTACGTGATGACTTAGCAGGCAACTTTTCTGGCTAATAAATCTTCCTATGCAACTAAAGAGGTGGGATTTTGCATTACTTTATGTTTAATAATTGGAGATTAGAAAATCCTGAGTAAAACAAAATCATGATCTGATCATCATAAAAGAAAAATAGTTGTCAGTATTTGCTTCAGTGGGTGTTTCCGTTTTTTCAGGAAGTTATTAAATCTATCAAATATAAAACAGACCAAGTCTAATGTCATACTGTTTTTTTTTTATTATTATATGAAATATCTCACATTGTTATAATAGTATCAGGGTTTTGTAATTGCTAAAAAATAGCCTTGAAAAGTCATTATGACGTATCTTTAGCGTAAAACATGGTGCAATTAGTCACGAACATGATGCAAATCATACAACGATATAACATTCTGCTCACAAAGAGAACACAGGCTGATGACATATAAACAAAGGTGCGCACTTCAGTAAATTTCAGTGTTTACGGCATCCGCGACGTGCCGAAACTTCGAGCTGTAGTTGACTGGGGGAATGAGACGAAGCGCATCTTAGAAGGCGGCGATCGTTTAAACTCTGGTTGGTCTTTATGACTTCTTGTATTCGATTCTCTCGACTTTGACGTCATCACCGATGAGCTGGTAAACGTACGTGACAACGGTGGACGCTTGGATGTCCATCAGGACGAAGGATGGGATGATGTTGCTGTGAACAAAAAACAGTGAGAAAAACATGATATTGTTAGTCGTTATACGGAAACCAAAAATGAGAGCTGGGAAGCTCTAGCTGAGGGCGGAGCTTATTTCTGGATCTGAAAAAAAGAAAGAAATTTAACAACCAGAATTTTAACAGAAGATCAAATGATTTGCCTTTGAGGTCCGTTTGGAATGATGTGTTTCTGTTGTCCAAATGTGGAATTTAAGTCTATCAGAACTCACAAACAAAAGGTACACATTACGATACAGATGTTCTGTGAAGGAGGTGTGTATCATCATCGTACCTCTCCAGCGCGTTGTAAGCCCCTGTGGCTGAACCGGGGTTAATGTAAAATTTGTTCTCGTTCTCAAAGGCTTCAAACTTGTGCGTGTGGCCTGAGATGAGAATATCCACATCCAGCTGCCTCTGGAGAAGGGCGAGGCTGGCCATGTCGCCCCATGGGATCACCTGGTGCCCGTGGATCAGACCGATCTTAAACTGGCCCACAGTCACCACCTTCTGCTCGGGGTAATTCAGATTCTGTGACAAAACAAAACATTGATGATTTAAATAATATATTAAATGTTGGTTTTTTTTTTTTATTTACTGTATTAAACTAATACTGTTAAGGACTTTGGATTGGTTATTTAATTGTACCATTACTACCACCTGTGTTTTATTTTTCCTCTGTGTATTTAAGTGGCTTTTTCTTTGCCTGTTGTAATTTTTGTGTCTTAAATTTTGTGACCATTTCTGTTAAAATGCAAAGTTTGTGGACACCTGACCATAAGATTGGTGTTCTAATAACCTCCACTCTTCTGGGAAAATGTTCTACTAGATTTTGAAGTGTGCTTGCGCTCATTTGGGCACAAGGCTGTTAGTAAAGTCAGGTAGTGATGTAGGTGAGGTGAGGGTTGAGATCAGAGCTCTTTAAGCAGGTCGCTTAAGATCTCCACTACAACCAAATCTTCATGAAGCTGGAGCTGGCTTTGTGCAGAGGGTCAATATCATGCTAGAACAGGTTTGGGTCTCCCAGTTCAAGAAAATAAACAATTCTTTGTTACCGTGTCCCTTGAACTTTGTGGTAATAGTTCGGGGGAAGAACGACATATGGGTGGAAAAGTCAGGTGTCCCAATACTTTTGTCCATAAAGGGATGCCAACAGGCTTTTGCATGAAATCCAATGCGCTGTGCTGCTTGTACACATTGTTTTGTGAACACACTTACTGGTTTGCAAATATTAAGAATGAATCAATCCCACCTCATCAAAGTCTCCTCTGACAATGTGCACATCTCCAGCCAGCGTCTTCAGATAGTCGTAGCTCTCCTTCGTACAGAGGTTGCCTGTGCAGAGGATGTGCTGAATCTTGCCAGGCACCAGCAGCTTCTTGAACTTTGCTGGTAGTGTATTGCATCGGTGAGGAATGTGCAGGTCTCCTAATACAAGGACCAACTGGAGAAATATAGAAAAACAAGGAGTTAGAGGATCACGTTAGATCAGTTTTCGAGCAAGAGACTTGGATTATAAACAAAACTAATGGACTTGAATTGTTTTCACATTTATATAAATCACCAGTAGTGAATCTGTTTAATAGAATAATATCTAATCGGTCAATTAGAATAATAAGATTTATCCAAGCGAATAAAATCGGTATTTGATATTAAATTATAATATAAATTTCATAATATAATATATTTTAAAAGCTGTGAGAAAACAGTGGCACTTTTTGTGAAATATTGATTAACTATATGAAATGATAGAAATGAACACAACCTCTGCCTCCGTATCTTAAATTGTGTTTTGCCTCGTTAACGTCAGAACGCGCATATTATGGTAGACGATATATATAGTAAACCAAACAATGTCTGAGAGGATTTTTTTTTTACCAAGAATGTCCTGGGACACCTTTAATTATGTTTCATACACAAAGCAGAGTTCAGACTAAATCTAACAGCCTCTCAGACTGCAGCATTACTACAGCCGTCATCATCAGTCTGCTATAGAAGTGTCGGTAAAGCAGGGTGGAGGGAGTGGTGGTGGGGCACTTACTCTGTGACCGGTCTGAGCACAAGGCAGTTGATTGGAGACAGTGCATGAGGAAGAGGAGGAGTAGGAGGAGGAGCAGGAGGAAGAGGAGGGGGGGTGAGACGATGACATGGAGAGATCAAAATGGTGCATAAAATCACAAATAAAGGAACACAAACAATACAAGATGGTGTGAAACCAAGAAGGAAACTGAAATACCAAAACAAATAATGAGAATAATTCAAACGTAAATGAGATGTTAGATGATAGTGGTTAGTGGTGAGCAGTGTGGGATTAGTGGGAAACTTAAATCCGAAATTATTATTACACCAAAACCATTAACAGGTGGTTTAGGGAAGTGAAGTGGGTTACATTTAAAGGAGAGTTTTTCCAAATAAGTGGAACACGGAACAAAAAAAAAATCCCCAACTCGACGACGCGTTGCTCTTGGACATTGGTTCGGTAACCATCAATATCAGAGTAAGGTTTATAAGGGTTTATAACCTATTTAATAATACCGCTCGGATTGTAACGTGACACGGTAACAGCAGAGATGCCGAGAAGTCAAACAGACTAGAAGACTAAAGCCCCGCCACATCGCTCTAAGTAAGAGATGCCCAAAACTAGAGCAAATTTATGTCGATTTTAAAATCTAAGATGACATTTTAAGCTACAAAAACATAAAGTGACATTAAATAGAGAATAAAACTCTGCTCTAAGTAGACTTGCATGGAAAGGGGTGCTATTGAGAGGCATTTTTGATGTCCAACTAAACAGGGTCTAATCTAAGGGAAGATTGTTGTCTTTTTAATTACACCCCGATATTGATGTTTTATTTGACTTTAAAATGACTTCCAATCAAAAATCAATTACCTGTTGTCTAATCTAAGACACTAAACGGGTGGCCAGACAATAAAAAAAAATCATCCCCTATAGTCTAATCTGGGACACTAAACGGGTGGCCAGACAATTAAAAATCAAACCCCATAGTCTGATCTGAGGCACCCCCTATAGTCTGATCTAAAAATAAACTTTCTGATCTATAGCAGGACATGGTCTGATGTTATGAGATAGATATATATATATATATATATATATATATATATATATATATATATATATATGTGTGTGTGTGTGTGTATACATGAATTATGACACGTTCCAAAGAAATAAAACAAATAAATAAAAATTTAGCAGTGAATCTGGGAATAAACCGCGGAATGAAGGAGTTCAGTAGTAAAAAAAAGGCGTTTAAACGGAAACCCTTGAACGCAGTTAGCGCTGAATGATGGTCATGTGATATCAGAGCTGAAGCTAACCTGCTAGTTCGCTAACTAGCTAACGGCTAAAAATATTGTCCGTCTTCCGGGAAATTTAATTCTAAATTCTGAACGAGTTTACTGTTAAATGCTGAATGTGACACCGCAAATCATTTTACTATTAAACTGGTTATAGTGTAAAACCTTACCATTTTGTATGAGCTGTGTGACTCCACTCACTGACTCAAAGGAAGGAACTGTCGGCCTGCTAAAGGAAGGGTTGCCAGGTTGGAATTAATACAGCCTTCTTGAATCTTAAAAGTAGTCATTGAGCCTAATCTAACCTGTGTGGACAGACAGACAAATTGACAGACAGACAGACAAATTGACAGACAGACAGACAAATAGACAGACAGACAAACAAATGGACAGACAGACAGACAGACAGACAGACAAACAAATAGATAGACAGACAGCCAAGTAGACAGACAGATCACTTTACCACAGTCTTCGATGTATGCTTTCATTTGTTCTAACCTGTACTAAGACAGGCAGACAGGCAGAAAGATATAAAGATATAACAAGATACACATAAATTGACATTTAAAATTAAATTAAAGACACCATATAAACTACATGCTGATTAGTCAAAGTAAGTTTAAAACGAATAGCTAGCCAAAACAGATAGATAAATAGTTCAATGTGAACCCATTCCCAGAAGAAAATTATGATGGAAAAAATAAAGGAAAGCCAGGTACTGAAGTTAGGTAAATGTTAATTTGTTTTCTGAAAAACTAATACACAGAAAACAATAAGTAATCTATATATAATGTATATATAATGTAACAACAACAAACTGAACCAGATTTCAAGATGGGATGGACACCTCACAATCTGGCAACCCTTATAACAAAATGACAGGTTTTACCAGCCTTTTCCAAATGACTCTGAAGTTGGTTTATAATGTTGTGTAATAAATCTTAGCCAGTGTTCGTACAAACTCTTAACATTGTCTTGAAAGAGTGTAAGTTTGGATTTGCAGTTGTTTATAAAAATGTTTGTAGAAGGCGGAACTAAGCATACTTAATGTAGTTTCCATACGGAGGTTTTTATCAGTGGGAGTTTTTCGCTCATGTTGATTATATTGGCATGAATGTGTGTGTATGTGTCTAAGTTGGTATTTGGTTAGTTATATTATAATATTATAATAATGGATGCGGCGGAAGCACAGCTAAGTGTAAAAGTAAAGACACCGCGACTCTGCCGTTATCACAGACCAGACTGGTTTGTGTTGAATATCCGGGTGTAGTTCAAAATATAGACAAAACGCTGGAAACCATTGGAGGGGAACAGGGAATGTCTAAGGTGAGCGTTTTAGTTTGAATGTTTTGAAGAGTGTGTGTGTGTGTATGTATATATAAATAAATATTGCCAACAGTATTGGGTCACCTGACCTTTCCTGCTATATTGGGTTCTTTTCCAAACTGTTACCACAGTAGCACTTAATTGTACAGGACGTCTTTAGATTTTGCTATAATAACATTTTGCATTCACTTGAACTTGGAAACCCAAACCTGTTCCAGCATGGCGATGCCCCTGTGCACAAAGTGAGCTCCTTGAAGATCTGGTTTACATGCTTTGGAGAGGAGCTGCTATAGAGCTCTGATCTCATCCCTACTGAACACTTTGGGATGAATGTGAACACTGACTGCACCCCAGGTCTCCTCACCTACATCAGTACCTGACTTTTATAATACTCTTGTGGCTAATAAACACAAATATTCATAAGCACACTCCAAAATCTAGCGGAACATCTTCACAGAAGAGTGGAGGTAATTATAAGAGCAAATTGGGACTAAATGTGGACTGCCATGCTCAAAAAAAATCACATACCATATTTATGACCAGGTGACCCAATACTTTTGGAAATATAGTGTGTGTTTATGTCACAGATCCACTGTCAGGCATTTAACTTCAACCTATCTATAGATGGATGGAAGAGTGGATAGAAGAATGAATACAGTCATTGGTCCTAACCGATAGATAGATAGATAGATAGATAGATAGATAGATAGATAGATAGATAGACAGACAGACAGACAGACAGACAGACAGACAGACCACTTTACCACCATCTTAAATAATAAATGCAGCCCTTTCTCTATTTTTTACCCACAGCTGTTTAAAAAAACTGTTTATGTCCCGCAGGATCTTTTTTGTTTTGATGATGATGATGATGATGATTATACATTTTCAATAGTACCACCTCACACAGAGACTGGCTCCACAGATTTACTGTATGATGTTTATCATGTTTTGAGTCTTTAGTGTTAGCATTTTGTAAAAGTTGTCATTTTTCGTCTTTCAAGTAGAGGATAATCCACTTTCTGGCAACATAACCAGCAGCAAAAAAACTGACTGAACAAATGTTTATAGCTGTTCTGATGGTCTTTAAGCTCTTAAAGTGCAAGTTATATGTATTATATATAATGTATAATACTTATTTAGATTTTAACACATTTATTTGCCTCTGTCTCTTCTTAATAGACGTATGGAGACTCATCCAAACGATTGGAGCTGCGTTACCGTCCCAAAGATCCTTACTGCCACCCTGTGTGTGGGAATCGCTATTCTTCCACCAACCTGCTGATCAAAGTGCGGCGCAGAACAAACAGACGCAGCGGAGAATCTCAGATCTTCATGGAGATCCTGGGTCTCATAGACACCACGTATAAATTTCAAGGTGCACTCCTCTATCGTATCGTGTATAATATTGAAAATATTTCCACAAACCAACATTTTCTAACCTTCAAAATTGTTATCAAGGAATGGCAGATTTTCAGTACCTGGCCATGCACAGAGAGGCTGATGGATCTCAGGTGTCTTTGTATGACAAGGTCATTTTGAGCAAACCTGAAAAGAAGGAGTTCTTCGACCGATCGGTGCCACTTTTTCTTCCACCTCCCATCTTCTCTCGTTTGGACAACCCCATGGAGTACTACTACCGGCCGGATGTTGTACACAGGTGAGCAATCACACGAAGACATAATAGTCAATTGTAGGGTAAAATATAAGAGCCAATCATATTTCACTATGCAAACGTGAGCCGCGTAATTTGAGAATATGACACGTTTTTAAAAATGTGTTCATGTGGGCAAAACAACACAAACATCAAGGTCTAAAAAGTATAATGTGAAATCTTAGTAATATTTTTGAGTGCGATTGTCTAATGATATAAAGTCTGATATAAAACACTTTTTCCACGACTTTACTGTTTCAAACCGTGCAGAGAAGGAAACACCCTGCATTTGCTCTCCAAAGAGAACCTGATCGGACCGAACCGAGCCCGGAGAGCCCACAATGCCATTTTTGTGAATTTTGAAGATAAGACTGTACCTACTGAGCCACTAGAGGCTGCTAAGACCAACTGGCAGAAAACTGCTATGCACCATAGCGACCTCAAGGCAGAAGAGGAAATGAGGGAGGTAAGGTTTTAAAGGCGAACCACGCGTGTGTGTGTGTGTGTGTGTGTGTGTGTGTGTGTGTGTGTGTGTGTGTGTGTGTAGTTACAGTATCAAACAAATTTCATTAGGTTATTGCACAGTTAAAAAAAAAAACAGTATTAACAGTGTGTTTAATTATATTACACTACGTTTCACAGCTGTTTGAGAGACGGCCCATATGGTCCCGCAATGCCGTCAAAGCCAACATCAACATTCACCCAGAGAAACTGAAGCTCCTGCTCCCATTCCTGGCCTATTACATGGTGAGAGGGAGAACCTCGGAGAACCTTGTCTTCTCGTTGTATTGACGTACGAGATCTGATCTGACTGTCCTTCGTGGAAGTCACATTGCTCCATATGAGATTTTTTAGCACCAGCAAATTCATGACATGACATGACTTGATGAGTTTCTACCCTCAACCCCTTAGTTGACTGGGCCGTGGAGAAGCCTGTGGGTGAGATTTGGTTATGATCCCCGGAAAGACCCAAAAGCCAAAATCTACCAAGTTTTGGACTTCAGAATCCGCTGTGGAGTGAGACATGGTGAGGAATTTCGTGGGTCTGGGAAGCCTGGATTCAGTCCGGTGAATGTTGATCATGTTGCCAGTATCATAACATTATACTAGTTATTTATTATTTGGTCAAACATTATTATAATGTACACGTAAAGTGATTCTTTGTCATTCCGTCTTTTTTTTTTTTTTTATAGGACATAATTTCAATGATATACCAGTAAAGGCTAAAAGAAGTGCCTACCAGTACACTCTTCCAACCGCAGTCAACAAGGCCGGTGAGGGATTATTTAATGTTCATTCAACGTTCCCGGTGTTCTTATTACATGTGGAGATTTTATTTTTTTAGTCATGGTTATGCTTAAGGATCCTTGCAATCAGTGCTTTTTTTATCATTTTATGTGAAAATTGGGAACGAATAAAAACGAGGGCGTCCTACTATTCTGTTTTGTCGAAAACGTTGAAATTCGAGGTGGTTTCAAAAAGTTTCAAGAATCTCTTTCGCGAGAAGAAGTCACCTTGCACAGCAATACAGCGAACACCCGGTGCTCACGTGGTCAGAATAACAGGACGATGTCTCTTGGCACTCTGAATAATAAAGGTCGGTGCTCCCTGTGACTGTGCATGAGTGTCTAGTGCTGCCATCTGTTGGCGTCTTGCAAAAACTAATCCTGAAACTTTGTGAGATCACTTTATATGTACTTGGATTTACAGCAGCTGTTCATTTTGGGGTGAACTTGTCAGTTGTAGTCTTAGATCTTCTCTTGAGTTCAGCCTGATGTGTTCTTTTGCTGCCATCAAGGATTCCCATTTTAACATGCTTTTCTGTACGTTGTGGCTGCAAAGAGTGATTATTTTTCACCTTATTGTAGGCTTCCTGTAAGCTCAAACCAGTTCTCAGTATCTCTCCCAGATAATTAACAGATTTTAAAATTCTCAGACCATACAAAGGCATGATTCTGATGTTCGATGACAACATAAACTCTTGATCTGTATGTGCACGATTTGTATGCATTGTGCTGCTGCCACATGATTGGCTGTTTAATAAGAAGGTGTAAGTTTAAGTTTTCTTCCTCTTCTTCGTTTTTCAGCCCCTCAGGCAGCTAGTGTGAAGGACATCACCCAGGACAGCTTCTCGAGCAACTCATCCTTTTCATCAAAATACATTCTCAAGGTCGAAATTTAGATCTATTTTATTATTTATTTTAGTCTTCTTCTCTCTCTCTCCCCCATTAAAAATGACAATTTTCTTTTGATCTGTTTATAATTATATGTAATGTTGGACAACATTCGCAGGATCCACAGTTAAAAGCTACGGATTACAGTGTTTTAGAACCTATAAACATTTGTTCCATCACCAACCTCTTTTTTTTATTCTTCTAATGTTTTGAGACTCACGAGAGACTTAATTAATTTCGGTTCACAGAAAATTGCACCAACCGCATTTAATTTCTTTTTACATTTTGACCTAGGTTGCCATATTGTATCCCTGTGCAAGCTGCTTTTATAGAAATGTATAAGCATTGTTATACTGTCATTCGAATACCTTCAGATTCAAGGATCCAATACCATATAGTATGTTGCTTTGCTTTAAAAACATCTTACTGCATGTAAATAAACAAAATGCATGACCTTTCGTTCCACTGTTTATCCGTATTTTCCTGCAGGATTCAGTTTACATATTTCGAGAGGGAATGCTACCACCTTACCGACAGATGTTTTACCAGCTGTGTGATCTGGATGTAGAGAAGTAAGGCTCATCACCCAAAAAAAAAAACACTTGATGCTTACGTTCGAAATAACCATAAAATGCATACATTTGGATTAATGAAGGTCGTAGATATTCTCAGAAACGTCTCTGTTTATGATCAGAATTAAAAGCATCATCCATAAAAATGACGGGAAGGAGGAAGTGTGTGACGAGCGTGACGGCTGGTGTTTGCCTCGGACTGCGGACGATCTCAGAAACATCATCTCCTCTATGATCACGCAGGTGGCGCGGGCCGAAAGACCGTGTAAGTGCTTGATAGACAAAAACATGTGATTTAGAACTAGGATTTAAACCAAAATCAGGTGCTGTATAGTTTGTAGCTAAAAATATATTTATATATACAGTGCAACCTCGATACTCGCAGGGGTTACGTCCGATGACCCCTCAGCAACAAAAAAAGAAAAAACATTAGCTGTTTCTTTTAACCTTCACTCATTTTTAGGTTAGTTTATTATTGACTGGCATTCAGGATCCAGAAGACACACCTGCATTTTTTTCCAGTGCTGTTGCAAAATTTGGGGTTGGATATTAAGGTTTAAAAGATAATCACTTTATATTAATCACACATTTTATTTAGGTGTAATGGTGTCCAGCATCATTTATTAAATCAGTATAAATGTATAGTGTGGTCCGTCACAGTGTGGTCCGAGTGTCTCGGGCACACTTTATCTTTCGGAGGCTTCCATTAGTTATATAATAAATAAATTCAGTATGCATTCGAATTCTGTCAGAATGTCGACGATACGTCATTATGATTGTCTTTAAAAAAGGGAAGCCGTCTTCGATACAACGACCTGAAATGATCTGAGGAAAAGACTTTCGCTTGAGGAATTGTATCAGTTATTATAAAAAAAAAAAAAAAGTATTTTCAAAACCAGAAAATATATTATTAATGTCATTTGGGAACGGGTGCCAAGATTTTTGCATGCATTTGATATATGCGTTTCTGTTTTTTGCAGCTTTATCTTCCCCGAAGTTGAGACCTGTCCGGGCCGGTCGTAAAATGGAAGAAAGCGGCGAGGATGAGGACGAAGACGACGACGAGGATTATGACGAAGATTACAAGCGTGATGGGAGTGAAAATGAAATGGAGACAGAAATGCTGGATTATATGTAACCTAGAATTGTGGACCGAATAAAAGTGCCCAGTTGCCTGTTTAACATGGAAAAAAATTGATTTGTAAATAAATAAATGCATTTTGTACAATATTTTTTTTTGTTCCAAGGCTGAATGAGAAGTACAGAGTGTTAGACTGAATGGATGGCAAATATAAAAGAAGATAAAACAGCAAAAAAAAAAAAAGAAAGAAACGCAGCAGGTGTGTTTTATAGAGGAGGAAACGCAGGTGTCAGCTGGCAGGACATTATCAGCACTTCTCCAGGTCGGGGATTGTAACACACCTTTTCATGGCTACACACTTTTCCTAATTCATGCAATGCTTAATATTAGAAATAAAACACGTATAATAACGTGATAATATTTGTCCAGCACATCCTGAAGTGTAATTACGACGACTTATTTCATTTTTAAGAAGGGCAATCATACTTTTTCTCCATTTATTTGTACATTTAATGAGTAACATTCAAAAAACCAGACACAGTTTGTAGACGTAAGATTTGTATGTGCTATTTGAACATTGCATGGCAAATTTCGTCCCCAATTTCTGAGATAAATTAACAAAAGGAACAAGAGACAACATGAGACATGTAACGCGATGTGCAAGAAGGATTGTCCATATACACTATGAAGGTTGTTTGCAAAAATACAATACAGGAGTTTGTGCAAAAAGGATTGTCCATATAAAAATAAAAATAAATAAATACTGCACATGTAACCTATTGGCTGGATGTAAACTTTTAGCACAGTAAGTGTGCTGAGGTGTACTGCATTGTGTACTGAAGTAGGTGAGAAGGTGAGGAGGCCTGGGGTGCAGTCAGCATTCACATTCATCCCAAAAGTGTCTAATAGGGTTGAGGTCAGAGCTTTATAGCAGGAGATCTTCATTGCTCATATCTCATTTTATCTCTTATTGCAAAACGCTGATACCGGAGACTCCTCGTCTTGTTGTTGATCTCCTGTGCTTGTTAGTGCGGTCTACGAAAGGTTGTCATTCACGTAATTTCATCTGGTGCACAATTTTGAAAGCGGACCTTTTTTGATTCTGTAAGAGCAATGATATTTGCTTCCTAGATTTTTTTTCCCGCCATGAGAACTAAAGATAACGAGACATGTGTTGGCCCTTGAAATAAAAATAGCAGTAGCAAATTGTGTGAGCAGAGATACAAGCAGATACGTTTGTGTATATATATATATATGTGTGTGTATATATAAGGCAAAAGAACGGTCCTCGGGCTTACTTGCTGTGTTTAGTGAGTGAAGATGGGTGTGTTGGGAGTTTTAGCTGTTTTGGGCCTTTTTATGGGCGCTGCACATGCAGCTTCGGTGAGTTTCGGTGTGTTTAAGGATGATTTGTATATGATGTTGAATAAAAATAGACTTGTTTTACATTTTGCAAAAAATAATTGCTTGGGAATTGTCTGAAATAGAAAAACATACATTAGCAAACATGCATCTGGAGTGTAAAGTTGAAATCGTGTGTGTTTGTGTGCTATAGCTAGGAGTTGTATACACAGAGGGAGGATTGGTTGAGGGGAAGAATCATGGAGTAGGACTCTTCCGTTACATGGATGTCTTTAAAGGTGTCCCATTTGCCGCACAACCAGTCCGATTTCAGAAACCGACTCCTCACCCGGGCTGGAATGGTGCGTAATCGGTGATTGACTTCCTCTTTAGCTCATTGCCTTAATTTTTAGTTTATTGTCTATTTAATCATCATGCATGTGTTGTTGTTTTCATTGCTTTGAAGTAAATGCATGTAAAAATGTACAAAATATAATTTCCAACCAATTTATCCAGCATAATGTATATTTACATTGTATGTAATTGTGTTTAAAGTTGCAAAGATATAACCACAGATGCAGGATCTTTGTTAGTACCTAGATTTAATTCTGTGTCTCTGTGGGTTTCTTGCAGGTTCTCTGGTTTTCTCCCAATTTACAAAAAAATTTGTCAATTTGGTGATTTCAAATTGTGTATATAAAATGCGTGTGTATATGTGCGGATGGTGATCGTCAGTGGACTACTGTTCAATCACTGTTTTGAGATCAGGATAAAGTGCTACTGAAGACGAATGGATTATATAATCTCCAACTGTTTCTGTGCAGGCGTCTTGAAGGCCGTTGACTTTCCTAAGAGGTGCCTGCAACTAAACCTGATTCAGAGTGGAAGCAGGGGCAGTGAGGACTGTTTGTACCTGAACATCTGGGTCCCACAAGGCCGCTCAAGTAAGAATGTTATCTATTAAGACAGGATAATAATCAGAACCAATGCAGTGGTTATATTGTAAAAACCTTTTTTTTTTTTTTGCAGTTTCAACTGGCCTTCCTGTCATGGTTTACTTCTTTGGTGGTGGTTACCTGGTCGGTGGCTCTTCAGGCGCTAACTTCTTGGATAACTACCTGTACAGTGGAGAGGAGATTGCTGACCGGGGAGACGTCATTGTGGTCACTGTAAACTATCGTGTTGGGGCGCTCGGATTTCTCAGTACCGGAGATTCGGATTTGCCAGGTGAGAATAACAAAAACTTGATCGTTGTTTTTTTTACTCACTGGCTCCAAATAAATCATGAAACCAAACCAATGAACCCTTTACCCGCTGTATATTATGTATTATAGCGTAAACAAACACGTTAATATAAAGCTGTTATGCAAAATGAGTCAACACTTACTGACCAATCAGAATCGAGAATTCTGCATCATCTTTACAGATCTACTGTATGTACACAGTTAATCTTCCCTGAAAGAGAATAATAAGTATGTGTGGTGAAATGATCATACCCTGGTTCCTAGGAAACTATGGTCTTTGGGATCAGCATGCTGCTATCGCCTGGGTGCACAGGAACATTAAGGCTTTCGGGGGAGATCCAAACAATATTACTATTTTTGGAGAGTCTGCTGGAGCGGCCAGTGTCAGCTTTCAGGTATGGGCTAGATTCTGCTTGAAGCTGTTATCTTGTATTGTGGTGTTCTTCTGCTTTGTGAGATGAAATGTCTGTGTGTGTGTGTGTGTGTGTGTGTGTGTGTGTGTGTGTGTGTGTGTGTGTGTGTGTGTGTGTGTACAGATGCTGACCCCCCACAATAAGGGCTTGATTCGCAGAGCTATTTCCCAGAGTGGCGTTGCTCTGTGTCCTTGGGCTGTTAACAGAAATCCTAGAGCCTATGCTGAAGAGGTAACCATGTGACTTCACGTGGCATGACTGATCAATTTATATGAGCATCTATAACTGAATATCTTAGTATATTATATTGATCTTTAACATTTTAGACAGACACATATGTAGGGGCGGGTGAGTGGGCCAAGTAGACATCTTGCTACAATAAAAATCACCAGCCCTGATCTATATTCCTTAATAATTCATTTCAAACTCATGCTGATTTGAATCAATGTAATTTCAATAATACATTTAATATCTTGTATTATAAACTATAGAAGACCTTTTGAAAATGTAATATGCACACGGAACAAATACAGAGTTCGTCAGGGCACATATCAGAACAAAAACTGGATATACCATGAATTCAAGTCTGCACTGAAACAGTGAGATGGATCCAACATGGTGATAAAAGACTTATAAACCAAAATTAATTGACATGCAAGTTATTTACTACAGTTTGTATCAATGATGTCATAAACTGAACGCATCAGCACTTTTTAAATGTCTTCTAATGAGATTAACAAAAGTTCTTTAATAATGTGTATCAGGTTGCTAAGAAATTGGGCTGCCCAACTGACCAGAGCATGGCAGCCTGTCTGAAAATGAGCGACCCTGTCGAGATAACTCTGGCTGGTACCCTTAACCTGCAAGGCTCTGCAACAAGTAAGTACTTTCCTTTCATTAAACAAACAAAAAAATTCAAGAACTTTAACGCACTTTAGTCATGGAGAGTGGAACCATATTGTTTTATACATAAAAAGCTCTAAAAACAGTAGGTATGGAAATAAACAGTGATTTGGATGTCCATATACAGTCTATAATAACCTTATGTGGCGTTCCATATGTCTCATCCTGGTCATTTTTCATCTTTGTACTAAACTATGGAAATTTTTTCCATAGAGTCACTAACAAAAATCTATTCAACGACTTCCAGATAAACAGTTACAAATCAATCTGTAATACCAAACTAATGATTATTTTTTTGCTACTAATAATATATTATAATAATGCAATTAATGTGTGAATATAAAGCTGTTGAATTGTAATGTAATTTTCTAATGATTGTACCCTGAGTATATTAGAACCTAAACAAAATATGTTCGTAATCCAAGAGTAAGATTGTGAGAGCAATTGGTGCTACAAAATTGTTAAAGTTGCCATAATCAGATGCAAAAATCCTCCTTTAGACCCCATCGTAAAAACCTGGCCCTTGCTCCTGTGATCGATGGCGATTTCCTCCCCGATGATCCCAGCACCCTTTTCAGCAACGCGGCTGATGTTGATTATATCGCCGGGGTTAATGACATGGACGGTCACATTTTCACCGGCTTTGATATTCCTTCTGTCAACCAGCCTCTTCAACCCACACCTGTGTAAGAACCTCCTTCTCCATCTATATACAGTTTTGGTCCCTGTACTTTAATTTGTTGAAAAAAAAAATGTTTTTGAGGGTTCTATGGATTATTATGGGTTACATCATATACACACACTGAAGACTCCTCAACCTCCAAAAATACCCCTCGATTCACAGAAAGCTGCTTCATACCAATACATTTTTAGTCTTTGGTTATGTGAAGCAACCATCATACAAGTGTGAGCTGTAAATACAGAAACAACAATGTATTCCTTTGTATTTTTCACATTACAGTGAGGATGTCAAAGATCTTCTGACTGCTTTGACAAGTGATAAGGGTCTGGACGCTTCAGCAGCAGCTTACGACCAGTACACTGCTAACTGGGGAAGCAAGCCTAGCAAGGATGACATCAAAAAGACGATCGTGAACATCGAGACCGACTACACCTTCCTTGTGCCAACACAGACTGCTCTGTATTTACACGCCAAACATGCCAAGTAGGTGAATCCTAATCATAAATAATGTAAACGAGATACATTCATTCCCTGCGTACTGCTGGTTTATGGGGCTTTCAACACATGGCTTTTACTTGGGTATTCAATATGACAAGAAAGACGTACTTTTCTTCTTTTAGGACGGGCCGTACTTATTCCTACCTGTTCTCAGAGCCCAGCCGTATGCCTGGATATCCCCTCTGGATGGGGGCTGACCATGCAGATGACCTGCAGTATGTGTTTGGAAAGCCCTTCGCCACTCCACTGGCCTATCTTCCCAAACATCGCAAAGTCTCCAAATACATGATCGCTTACTGGACCAACTTCGCCAAGACTGGGTAATACACAACCTCCATATGAGCCTCAAAGTAGGCTCGATAATAGATTTATGACGGCCCCCCCATGAGTGAGTCACTGATTTTGTATTTGATGTTCTTTCTTTCCTCTGCTCAGTGACCCCAACAAAGGTGAGTCAGTACCTGTAGCCTGGCCCAAGTTAACAGATGGCCACCAGTTTCTGGAAATCAATCACGATATGGGGAGGAACTCTGTCAAGCAGAAAATGAGAGCTCGCTACGTCCACTTCTGGAGCACAACCTACATCAGTTTTCCCAACGTCAACTGAAAGTCTCCACAGCGCTGTCTCCTGTTTTCTGCAGTCACATGCACAATTAATTAACTCTGTTCAATAAAATAAATTGTCAGCATTTTTAAGGAAATATTTGCGTTGCCTTTTTAAAAAAAAAAAACAAAATTTTAGAGTTAATGTAAATCACAAATTACACAAGAAGTTACGAGATTAAGGTCAGGGTGGAGCTGGCAAGGCAGTCATTCTTAATTACTTTTTTTTTTTACCTTAAATACACTATAATTCGTTACTACCTCACTTTTAATATACTTAGAGTTAAATAAAAATTGCAAAAAAAATATCTATTAAATTCTACAATTTAGTCAAGTTCAAGATTTTTTCATTTGTCACAAACACAGGGGTTCTTTATGTGTTCTTAGATTAATAACGGCTCTACTTGGTTATATGGTTCTCCATAAAACATCTGTAAGAGACAAACCAACCCAAATTTAATAAAATACGATATTTCACAAGGCCATTTACAAGTCGTTCTTTTCGAGAAAAGCAGGACATTGCGACATTGCATTGGAAAGGTCGGCCAAAACATTTCAAAACAGTTTCTTCAAGAACCATTTATACTTTTGCATTTATTTTTTCATTAAATGTGCACAAAAACAAACAATTTGCCCTAATTTAAAATCCCCAGGAAACCAATAACACACAGGAAAAATGCACGTGGTCATTTTATGACATTCAATTCAGTGCTTATGCCATGATGATGTATGCAGGTGGTGCAGCTGTGGCTGCAGTGAAAGGAGACTCACATTTGTTTTGCCATTCATTCACCCTGCATGAGAACAACGTGATGTTATAATGATGGTATTTAGAGGTGGACTGACTCAAGTAGGACACCACTGAAGGCTTGAAATGCAAAAAAACTTCACATCTATGATTTGCTGATAGTTAATAGTAATCAGGCTTTGCTTGATCCATGTGTGTCTGCCTGCCTGACAACAATATGTGTAGAAAATACGGGATATATACATCTACAGGGATGTACAATGTATGTAAAATTTGACAAATCTTACAGAAAAACATTGTGTATATACTGAAGATATATAGATATGGAGATAATCTAGGCTATACAATGAATTTCCAATTATATATAGATTTAATTATTAAAAAAAATGATACAGAATATACAAAATGGACAATGCAATTAAACACATTAGCACATTATAAACAAGAGCAAGAAAACAATTTTAGCAGATTGATGTGATCTGGTTAGAAACTTATGTTGGAACCCACTGATTAAAAAAAGAGGAAAAACCCTGAGAAACACTTTGCAATACACGAATGCATGTTCAGATGTACAGATCCTTTAAGAACACGAATGTTCTCTTAATGATGTCGCAGTAACAATGGCGACCAGGATGCAAGCGTCAAAACACACACACACACACACACACACACACACACACACACACACACACACACACAAAGTCTCACCTAGGTTACATTTGAAATATTGGGATGGGTGGGCGTGACGTCACGCCTTACAATTAACGCGGAGAGGCACGAGCGCGCCCGATCCTGACGCCAGTGTGATGGAGGGTGCAGTGAGCTCGCGGCTTGTCAGGTTGCTCGCCGGTGTAGCGATCGCCTTCGCCGCGGTGGTCCTGCTGCACGTGCGTGACCCGTCCGACGTGCTGCTGGACGGCGCATACGGATACCCCGAGCTGTGGAGAAAAACCGGCCTGGCCGGCGCTCCGGCGCGCGCTGCGGCGTGCATCCTGGCCGGTGCAGTGCTTTTGGCAGCGGTGTGGCTCTACCGGCTCCTGTTCGCTCCACTAGAGCTGCTGAGAAGCCCAGACGACGTGGGCTACGTCGCGGAGGATGGGCGCTCGCGAGCGCGTGCGGCCAACGAGGTGCGGCGGAGGCGCAAGACCGGGGAACTGCCTCCGGTTTATCCCAACGGCTGGTACCGGATCCTGGACTCGCACATGCTGGAGCGTGGAGACGTCAAGAGCGTAACCGTGTTGGGTATGTAAAGTGTAGACATCAATCAATCAACCAATTAATCAATCAATCAACCAATCAATGACGCACAAGAGGTTTTTTTTCTACGCACTGCGAACTCCAGAACGTAAAAATGTGACATGACCACATCCCCCTCGCTTTCCTCCAAAGAAAAGCGCATCCTCTGAGACAAAGATACAAGATACAGATACAGGACTGGGATGTGATGCATTTTTATGCTTCTAGTAATAAAGAACTTCAGCCACTGGGTCATCACTGTGTACCACGTGACTCACCGAATCTTTTCTATTTCATTTTAATTTCCCTGGTGATTAGTGCTTCCCCCTGAATCTGAGCTGCATGAGCGTGCGTGGTATAAAAATAGCTCTCCTCACACAGTTTTGCAACCATCTGCATTTCAGTTAAATGGCAGGAGCTGCTCTAACATGAAGTCACTTTGAGATCAAATGCACAATAAAGCATGAAGCATAGGGTTTATTGCAAAAAACAACAACAAAAAAATTTGCATGTTTCAAACTTGGGTTTTTGCAAGACCTTTAGCAACATCAGCTATTTTCCAGATCCAAAGATACACAAAACTAGACTTTCTCCAGCATGCCTTTGCAATTAGTAAAAAAAAAAAAAAAAAAGGATGGAAATAAGGGCAAGGGCAAAATAAAGGTGAGATCTGATGGAATAATTTTAGCCACAGTTTCAGCCATTCAAGAAAAATTATTGGTCAAATGTTATGAGAAAAGAAGCAATTGTTTGTTTGGCAATCAAACTAGCAAAAAAAAAAAAAAGAATAATAATAATCATAATGCTGACTATGGAGAAAAAAAACCTGAACATGCATTTGTGTATTGCAAAGTGCAGGTCGGAGCTGCTGTTTCTTAGTGTTGCTCTTTATTTTTATTTTTTTTTTTTAATAATTAAGCTCCATCATGTGTTCCTATCTCGGACAGATCATGCTTTCACCTGCTAAAATTGTTGCGTCAAATCTTACGTTTATTTCGCTCAGCAAATACACAGTCCAATTTAGATCTGTAATGCTGATGCAAACAGATATTCCAAAAATATGTATTGTAATTTTTTTTGTTTTTATTTATTTATTTATTTTTTAATAACTTTATAGAACATTTTACAACATTTTGCCCGGTTGCTGGTCTTTTTCACTTCATTATGGCAAAAATCTGCTCCTGAAATCTAACAAAAAAAAAAAAAAAACGTAACACATTGTTAAAATCCACAGCCAAATGTGCAGGTTGACCGATAAAATCCTGACAATGAATTTCCTGACAACTTTATTCAATATTCAGTAACTAAAATGCCACTAAGCTGCGATGCAATGGATTTTTTACACACAGCTGAGCACCAAAAACACACACATCTCACTGTTCACACCACTGAACAGCTCAGTAGTTGAAAGAAAGTACACAAAAAACATACAGTTTCAATGTTCACCTATTAAACATTAGCTAGCGATCAGGGCGTAACGCATGCCAACTGGTAACAAGTGTCAGATCAGTTAAATCGATGCAGAACATTTACACAGTGAAGGACAGTGGCTGGAAATGCCAGAACACACCTGGAGCCTGATCATTTTTATTTTTTTATCAGGTTTGGTTTATTTTTTTTTATAATGCCACTTTGTACACATAAGTTATAAATAAACACATATCAGTATCAATAGCATGACATGAATCTGGGATATAAAAAATAATGCAGTACATATTACTGCACAATATTTAAATAATGCATACAGAATTTCAACTCATACATCAGAAGCCCATTTCTGAGACATAAACCTTTATTTGTCACGTATACAGAACATTTGTTATGCACATAAGTTAAACACAATAACATGCATATTAAATTACTATTATACACATTACCAGATTTTTTATTTAATTATTGCATATATAATGAAAATGTAACTCATTCCACCATAACGCAGAATCAGTGGGAGCATGATTTATTGATGCATAGAAAAAAAAACTGTGCTCTAATCATCAAATTACCAAACAACTGATTTAAAGGATACTTAGTGTGGATTCTAAATGGATTTGCATGAAAATAACTCTAATAACGATGATCTCCAATTTAAACACATTCACATTATATCTTCAGGACGTGAAATAAAAGTGTTATGAAACGGAATAACATTTCCCTAACATGTGCACACACACCTGGCATCATGGTGATTTTCAGACGTTGTTCACACTGCTGATATTTCGGATTAGGATCGTTCTAAAAGTTTTCAAATGCATGTTAATTATGTTAATAGTAAAAATAAAAAAAATGCTTGCCAGGGTCTTCGGGCAGCTTTGCGCATTTGTTATTTGTACGTTTCAATAAGATCGAGTGAAATGCATCATCATGGTCATGTTGCTCAGATCTGCTGATCTGTCGTTCCACCCATGCTGCTTGTATTACTGACCGAATGTAACCCCAGTGCTGAAAACTGAGGATTAAGCTGTTTGAATCTTGTCACCAAGTTTCCGCATCTTTAGTTACCTCACGTTCTTTATTGTTTTGTTCTGGGTTTCTATGGGTTGCTTTGGTGAGTCTTATGTTTTTTTTTGGAAACCTTTTTCTTTTGTTAGAAAGAGACAGCGATGTTTCCTGGCTGCTTAGAAACATCAACGTCTGTCTCTTGGATGT
This sequence comes from Silurus meridionalis, assembly GCF_014805685.1. Taxonomy (NCBI): domain Eukaryota; kingdom Metazoa; phylum Chordata; class Actinopteri; order Siluriformes; family Siluridae; genus Silurus; species Silurus meridionalis. Next base: position 2,709,668 of record NC_060898.1, on the reverse strand, counting down.
CCTTGGAGGTGATCTGGTTTGGAAGCATGACTCATAACACTAAACAATACAACATGAGATTGCTTGGAAGTAGCTAAAATCCATCCTGAATGATATACATAGCACCTGAGCAGCACCTCAACGATGATGGAACAATAATGAATGGACATTCGGTGCCACCCAGATGAGGACGGGCTCCCTTTTGAGTTCCTCTCAAGGTTCCTTCCTCTTAACCAGTGGTGGACAATAACAAAGTAAATGTCATTTGTTAATGTACTTAAGCACTTAACTACTTTTTACTCAACTACATTTTGTGAGTCCTTCATTTTTAACTGCTTTCTCTGCTTGCCTTGTTCCTGTACCAAAAATGCTTTGAGACAATGTCCATTGTTAAAAGCGGTATACAGATGCTGTTGGGCCCTCTAGGGAGGCCCTATGTTCTCTAGGGGTGCTGTATCATGGTGGAGAAAGGGATGAATGACTAGATGGATGGACATGTGGATAGATGGATGAATGGATGGATGTTAGTGCATGTGAACAGATGTCAGTGAAGGAATGATGATTGGATGGATTTACCAATGAAGTGATAGCTAAATGGAAGGACAAGAGGCTGAATAGATAGATGGATGGGCCAATAAAAGCATGAATGGAGGAATGGATGTATTGATGAATGCTAGGAAAGATGTACAAATATATGATTAGATCTTATCTGTCTGTCTTGCTAGCCAGAGTTGCTAGTTAACTCCCCAGAATGCCGTTCTGCAACCTCCTAATGGTGAATCAAATGGAAATCGTCTATTGATTGCTGCAGCGGAGCTTTATTTATTCATTCGTGTGTCGCTCTCTTACCCCATTACCCTCTGGTGCAAAAAACCTTTAAACCTACATACCTTCATATTGCTTAAAATGTAAAAAAGCTGTGCGAACAGTGGATATTGGATATAGGATTGTTAATATCTCCCTAGGGAACGTTCAAAGGGAAGTTTATTTAATTATAGTTTAAGTGGTCAGAGAGTAGTCATCTGACATGCATCCAGGAAGTGCAGATACGAAAAAGACACAAGCTAACTGGTTTCCTGAAAGTCTGTATTTTAGAGACAATAGGATGTCGTCACTGGCTTGCTGTATATTTAAAGTAAAAATGTTGATTTATCAGGATAATAACCCTGGAATGCAATTTCCATCAGATAAGATTTCTGCACCTGAGTTATGTTGTCTTTTAAATGAGCAAATGCATATGTGCTGCCATTCAGAATCTTCGTCTTGACTGTGAAATAAAAGTGTAACCATCAATTTTATCATTTGTCCTAAATAAAGGTGCATTACATGTTCAGGTTTAAGGAAGATCAATAATCACCAGGCAGAGGTTATTTCCCAAATCTACTCTCTATTATTATCTACTGTCATATCTGTTATTTGCCCTAAATACTTGTGCCCTTTGTAGTGCAAACTGTAGGTTGTACATTAATTGAAACTCTTTATAACCTTATGTCTAGTTTTACAGTGTTTGAAGCTGCATGATCACTGGGACTCTACCGCCCTCTACAGATTACTTTGGGTGTAACACTGAAGCGTCATTATTTTTTGGTTCAATTAGTTTGAATTGGATCATATATCAACCATCTTTGCTGTTAAAAAAGTTTGCTGTTTGCGTTTTCAGGTGAGCAGGTAGCAGTGTTTCGGGGTCAGGATGGGAAAGCCTATGTGATGGATGCCTACTGCCCTCATCTAGGGGCCAATCTGGGTGTAGGGGGCCGAGTGGTGGGCAACTGTATTGAGTGTCCATTTCATGGGTGGCAGTTTCGAGGAGAGGATGGAAAGTGTGTCAGGATCCCATATGCTGAAAAAGGTAAGGTAATAAATGGATAGACTGATGAATAAACGGAGGAATGAATGTGTAGATGAATAGATAAAGAGGAGAGTATGATGGAGTATAAAGAAATAGGAAGACAGATGTGTCAGATGGTTAGACTGATGAATGAGAAGAATGTTGGTTAGGTCAGTGGAGATGGGAATGGATGGATTCCTGGATGAATGCACAGTTAGATAAATGGAGAGGTAAATGGATGTTTGTGCATATGAACAGGTGTCAGTGATTGATAAGTGGATGGATTTATGGAATGGAAGAATAGATGAATTAATGAAAAGCAGGATTGATAAATGAAAAGATGTACTAATAATAGATTAGATACTATCTTTCTATCTTAGAGTTGCTAGTTAACTCTGTGACGTGTGTGTGTTTATACACACAGTACCGGAGTTTGCTAAGGTGCGCCGCTGGCTGAGTTGTGAGATAAACGAGCAGATACTGGTTTGGTTCCACTGTGATGGTGAGGAACCAACCTGGATAGTTCCTGAGCAGAAAGAGATCACCAGTGAAGAGTGGGTTTACCGTGGACGCACGGAGCACTTCATCAACGCTCACATTGAGGTAGTGTTGCATCATTTATTATTATTATTAATTTTTTTTTACATTTTAATGAGTTTAAAACACGACAGGTCCAAATTGCGAAACTGAGGCTTGAGAGAAAAAATGCAGAGAAATAATACATTGCTTCCTAACCAACATTTAACCATCTTAGGAGATACCAGAGAATGCTGCCGACATTGCTCACCTGGCCCATCTCCATACTCCAGGTATCGTGAGTGGCGTGGACCTGCGTTATACTAACAGTAAGACCTGGGAGTTCATCCGCCATGACTGGAAGGTAGGCAGGCCTTCATTTGGAGTGTCACTGTGGGCTTTTTCTTTGGTCCTAAACCTCTTTATCATGTACGAGCTGGTATCAAAAAGTTCAGAGAATAGTCCTCTTGCACAGCAATACAGCGCTCCCAGCGCTCCCGCCACTTCTAGATCGTGTCCTGGAAGTTTTCTTCTTAAAGTGTGTCAAGCAACTTCTGAAACTCGTGCTGGATCTCCGCAATAGTGTCAAAATGGCCACCTTTAAGCTAAATCTTCATTTGCGGGAAGACAGCAAAGTCCGCAGGAGACAAATCTGCCATGTGGATTGTTCTCCGACGATCATCATGCACAAGTTACTGAATGTTTTCAACATTTTCGGTATTGAGCTCGTTAAAGGTCTACCTGATCTCTTGTAGTCTTCCGGTGACATTCTTCCGCACTTGAAGCACGCGTGCTACTCAAAACGTATGTCGTGTGAAATGTCTCTGTGGCAGATTTGCCCAGTTTCACACAGAATTTCACTGGTTTTCATTGGGATTGCTCATGGTCAGAATAGCACCAGTTAGCACTATTAGAAACTTTATGACACCACCTTGTATTAATGTCCTATAACAGCATAGTTTTGATTCGTTACCTAATGTGCAATGCGACATGAATTTACATGGTTAAGATCAGATTAGTTTACAGATTTGATTTAATCAAATGCTTCACAGGGACTTCTGATCATTAAGACAGACATTTGCTTAATGACTCATCGTGTAGTCTAGTGCGCTAGGGTACTGTCGCAACACTTCCAACTAGCATCATCTTGTTTGTGTCAGTGTCTTCACTTATGTATATATAAGTATATGTCTTCTTAGGTGGAATGGAATCCAGAGCCGGAGCCCAATAAGCACTGCTCTCAGATGCTGGTGAAGCATGCTCTCACTGTATTCGGACGCCACTGGCCTTTATTGGATGTGAATGTGGTGGCCAGACAGGTAATACTATACTATACCATACCATAACCTGCAGGGGGCAGCAGTGAATCATAGAATAGCTTGTTAATATAAATGAATTCTGTTCTGTTATATGATGGGCTTTCATGGCTCCTGTTACAGAAAATGAATGAACACCTTCTGAGCAATCAGAATTAAGAACATGCAGATTTGTTGGAGAAAGAACAATTAATCCACTTTATTACACAACTTTGGCATTGATTACTTTCCTATAACAGCACGTCTCCATAAACTTTAATGCATAAATTGTTAGAAATTGATAAAATCTATGTAATGGAAGATCTTACCTTTCAATATTATCACCTCCAGAGATCACCTGTTCAAATCCCCAGGAATTGAGACATGCTGCAGGTCGATATGAGCTTAAATGTTATGTCCATATTAATGCACTTGTGTAACATAAACCAGAGTGCGTGTGTACATGTGTGTGTACATTCCCATTGCTGTTGCTTGTAATGTATGTAGCTGGATTGATTCTCATTTGCACAATATTTGTTTGAAAACGAAAAAATACCCATCAGGATGAAAACCCTTCACCAAACAAGTTTTAAGAATTTAATGCATTGGCATGGAAGGGAAAGTTTTTCACATCTGCCCTTTACACGCAATTTACCTTCAGCGCTCCCTTATTTGTCTGTGTGTGTGATTGTGGTATCTTTGAAAAAGCTCTAGCGTGTTACCATGGTGAAGCTAATTATACACAGTGATATGTGGGAGACGTGTCAGTGCTCAAGGCTGGCCAGGAGTGTGTGTGTGTGTGTGTGTGTGTGTGTGTGTGTGTGTGTGTGTGTGTGTGTGTGTGTGAGAATAACTGAAGCTGAAAGGCGTTTGAGTGCACGCAGCATGCTCAGTAGCAGTGCTGCAGTCACTTTGTTTGTGATAAAGAACTTGACAAAGGAAATGAGGAAGGAGCAGGACAACATACTGTTCAGGGTCTATATAAAGCTTTCATGACTTCCAAACCATTCAAGTTTCAACTCTGTGCTGTACAATATATAGGTAATAATACTGTAGATGGCATGCAGTTCTACGTGTGCAATCCTATTAAAAACAATGACATTGAGAGTGTGTATGTGTGTTTCCTTTCTAGGTCGGTCCAGGTGTGGTGTTCCTGCTGTTTAACCACAGCTTCTTGGGTCGTGGTGTGATCTTACACTGTGTGACCCCAGTGGAGCCTCTGCTGCAGTGTGTGTCGCACAGCATTTTCTACCAGAGCAACATTCCTCCACTCGTGCCAAAATTCATCCTGCGTGCCGAGTGTATTCAGGTAATCGTTCCAAACACCTTTTCTCAATGACCTTCCTCAGAGCACTGTGTGTGTGTGTGTGTGTGTGTGTGTGTGTGTGTGTGTGTGTGTGTGTGTGCATGGTTTAAAGAAAAATCTAATTCAGTTATGTCATCATAATTTGCTGTATATTAATTTATGAGGTGAAATCCGGTAGTTTTATCTGAAATCAGACCTTGAGCACCCCATATGGAAAAAAATGGTACGATCCTTGTTTCATAACACGTCTGTGAGATTGGTAATCGAATCAGGTTCCTCCTATCTAAGCATCAAATCTCAGACTATTCGGGATCACCCCTACAGTGATCCATAGTTTATGGTGATCCAGTGACTTGTGTATGTTTGGAATGATCCAGTGATGTATGCAGTTGTACAACGCTCCATTGGCTTTGCATAGTTTTACAGTGATCCTTTGTCTTTCTTTAGTTTTACAGTAACCAGTGACCTTTATGTTGTTTTACAGTGATCCAGTGACTTGTGTTGTTTTACAGTGATCCAGTGATTCACGTTGTCTCACAGTGATCCAGTGATTCACATTGTTTTAAAGTGATCCAGTGATTCATGTTGTTTTACAGTAATCCAGTGACATACATTGTTTTTACTGTGATCCAATGTCACATTGTTTTTACTGTGATCCTGTGATTCACAGTGTTTTACAGTGATCCAGTGATTCACATTGTTTTAAACTGATCCAGTGACCCATGTTGTTTTACAGTGATCCAGTGATTCATGTTGTTTTACAGTAATCCAGTGACATACATTGTTTTTACTGTGATCCAATGTCACACATTGTTTTTACTGTGATCCTGTGATTCACGTTGTCTCACAGTGATCCAGTGATTCACATTGTTTTAAAGTGATCCAGTGATTCATGTTGTTTTACAGTAATCCAGTGACATACATTGTTTTTACTGTGATCCAATGTCACACATTGTTTTTACTGTGATCCTGTGATTCACAGTGTTTTACAGTGATCCAGTGATTCACATTGTTTTAAACTGATCCAGTGACCCATGTTGTTTTACAGTGATCCAGTGATTCATGTTGTTTTACAGTAATCCAGTGACATACATTGTTTTTACTGTGATCCAATGTCACACATTGTTTTTTACAGTGATCCAGTGATTCACATGGTTTTAAAGTGATCCAGTGACTCATGTTGTTTTACTGTGATCCAGTGATTCATGTTGTTTTACTGTGATCCAGTGACACACATTGTTTTTACTGTGATCCTGTGACACATAATTTCTACAATAGTTTAGTGAAATGCGATTTCACAGTAATCCAAGGATTTATGCAGTGCTAAATCAACTCAAAGATTTGTGTAGTTCAATAGTGATTAATAACTTATTTATGCCCTAGTATCATCTGGATAAGTCATCAATAGGGAATAATAGCACTTAATTTCCTCTCCTAATGGATCTTCAGAGGGATCTACAGTATAGAACAATAACATTGCATGAACATGATGTGTCCAGGAAGTTGAAATAATTAAGCCTAGTGATCCATCGTGTCTGTTTTTGGCAGTTTGAGCGAGACGTCATGATTTGGAACAATAAGAAATATATTTCTAAACCATTGCTGGTGAAAGAAGACTCAGCCATCCAGAAGCATCGGCGCTGGTATAGTCAGTTCTACAGTGACAACAGTCCACGTCTGCGCTTCCAACACGAGACCCTGGACTTCTGATTGAAAACACGGTCTGGACTCAAGGTAACTTTTTCTTCCGATTACAAACGATATCTGTAAATCGCAGAGCGGGATTAGAGACGCAATGTTTACACACTGTTTGTCTGAATAAATCAGTTTATCAACATAACGGATCTAAATAAAAATTTTAACGTTTATTTTTTATTTAAAAAAAATTCGACTTCATTCTTGACAGTAATAAATATTAGAACATCTTCAGCAACAACAAAGTGATTGCTTTGCTGAGGTCCTTGTCGTCACTGTCACTCCCAATAACAGGGACTATATTGTTTTGTTTTTTTAACTCTTTACCTTTTTTTCCCCTCCTCTTTTTTTGCCTCTTTGCAGATATGAATATTAGGAGCAGAATGGAGGCAATATTCATAGGAAACAAAGTGTAATTGTGATGGTTGGGATCAGATTCCTTACGCAATAGGATAAGCAAAATAATGTAATGGTGGACTATTTTGTCACAAAAAAATTCCACCCAAAAATAATAAAGTAATAAATAATGAAAAAAGAAACATAAACCACATATTACTATTTCCAATAAACGGGGTCATTACTGTCAAGAATGAAGTCGAATTTTTTTTAAATAAAAAATAAACGTTAAAATTTTTATTTAGATCCGTTATGTTGATAAACTGATTTATTCAGACAAACAGTGTGTAAACATTGCGTCTCTAGTTATTTTTTTAAAGTATATACCTTAATATTCTTACAAAAATTATACAGTATGTTAAACATAATCATTCCTTATAAGTTGCTAGTTATTTTTAGAGTATTGTAGTATTTCTGCAAATGTAATTGGAATGATGTGATGAAGTAATTCCATATAAATATCTATGGAACACACACACACACACACACACACACACACACACACACACACACACACACACACACATATATATATATATATTTTTTTTTTATTAGTGGTATTTATTGTATTATAGCTGCTTTATCATTTATTATAATTGTTATTATTGTTATATATTATAGCACAGGCCATTATTATAAAGGTTGTGCGGTACAGGACATGAAATTATAATTAATACTGGTCTTGTCTAAATCAATGGAGCTCAGTAGAAATGCATACAGTGAATCATACTCAAGGGACAATGAATTATAAAGATATAATTGATGGATGGATGACAATGACTGTGAATATTTGCTCAACCGAAGGTGTAACCATATACTGTGTTATATGTTTTTAAGTACCTCAATAGTATAAAATCGCTTATGTTATTATTTTTCTTTTCTGTTATACAGACTCTATGCAGTTGTTCGAGGACAGGATGTTTGCAACGGTCCTTAAAAATAATTTTAAAAACAAACAAAAAAAATAAATTTAATCATATAAGTGGGATAAATGGATTCGAGTGAGACGAGCCCCTGATCTTGAAATATTCAAATGTTCCACATGCAGAGCTGAAAATCTCAATAACCTAAGAGGATGCCAAGATGGTAGCAGTATTTCCTTCCGTTTTTATTTTTTAAGGACCATACTATACTTGTGAAGTGCCTGAGAGGACCGTGAATCACTGAGCGAGTGTTAACTTCCGCTCGCTCGCTCTCTTTATGAGAATCACTGCAGCTTGACTTTATTGCACTGTAATCAGGGGAATTCGATACACCTCATCACATCACGACACGTCGCAGACTAAAGAGCTCTTTCGGCTAATGCAAGCAATAACAGCTGACCGCCGAGAGGACGCACCAAAGCTACAAGACCTGTTCATTTCTACACTGTGAATTCATTATACACAAACACAGTGCATGAATTGGTGCAGCAGTCTCTGCGATCACATTTAAGCGTGTATCAGGAAAACCTTTACTATTTCTTTTCTAGTAGTCCACTATTATTTAGAAATGATATCAGAGACGTGGTCTGTGTGCTTGTTTGATAAAAATTTACAATTCTGAATCATATATAAAATCGTTAGCAGCTTTAAAAATATCTATTCTGTACTGGATGGTTGTGCAATAAACATGGCAGTTGTATTAGAATCAGAATGGACGATAGAATACAGTCAGAACCATTAGTTTTTTATGAATGGAACGACACATCATACGTTTTGTCCATTTATATTTAGGGTTAATGGTTTAAAAGTCTACAGAATAACAAGCAACCGGAAATTGTTACAGAGAAACTTCAAAACTCTCCGTTCTGCTAAATAAACATCTCCAAATGGAAAAATTCACACTAACAAATGCATTCATAGAGAGCATCTTACAGACAACGTGTTGAAAATTTATAATCACCACCAAGTTATTATTTTTCCATTTTCGGTCTGTTTTCTGTGACTTCACCCACTTCATTAGAGTGCGCACTGAAAGTGTTTGATAAAGCGCGATAACCGCAGAACCGTTATCTGACCGCGTTTTTTTAATCAGCAGCCATGTTTATTCAAATGCTATTTGCAATGAGAGCAGTTTGTGCAGTACAAACAGTACAGCGGTTTCCAGAAATGATCTGCCTACCGTGTTTGCAGGATTTGCAGAATGAACTCAACCGAACATTTTGACAGTTTTCCCAGAGTAAAAAAAAAAAGTACAAATGGATTTATATGAATCGAAATATCAGGATTAATAAATGTACAGGAAAGATTTTGTTACACCATACAATGAAATTTGTATTCTGTGAATCCTCCAAATAGCTTATGACATAGATTAAGGACGTAACGATGAAAAAAGGACATGAGATATACAATTTTACAAAGTTATGATGTATAAAGTGTGCACTGTAAAGGAAACCTTATAGAAAGGCACATGCAGAGGCATGTGGGGGTATATATATGTGTGTGTGTGTGTGGGCGCAAAAATATGCAAAGTAGCCAAAGCTGATATTTGCACAGTGTGTGTAGAAAGGATGGAGTTGTAGACATCTCTCTTGGTCAGAGGGAAATCTGTGTCTGCACTGATGGGGGGAAAAGGCAGTGGATGAGTGTCAATCACAAGCCTGATTGCCTCTGGGTTAAAAAACGTCTTAAAATTCTGGCTTTGACCCTCCCATAGCGTCTGCCTTATGGTAGGAGTGTAAAAAGTCTGTGCTGGCTTGACTATTGTTATTGTTAATCAGAAAATAATCAATGAATAATCCTTAAAATAATCCTATAGGCACTAAAATTGACCAAAGTTCTTAACATAGACAATAGAAAATGCCGTATTGAATCTGTAATTCTTTCAATATTACCTGGTATCGATGACTTATCAGGCAGAAACTAAGATCCATAAAAGGAAAAGGCTTACGAATAGATTTGAGGGACGAGATCACTGACATCGATTGACGCTATTGAGCCAATTGCTCTTATATAGATCACTTTTAGCATTTTATATCACAGTGCAGTTAAAAGCATGCTGATTGGTCAGCCGGTATTGATTAATATTCAATTACAGTTTTTTATTATTAATATTCTAATACGTTGTCATTTCTAGAGTAACAACTTACACTGGGACTTCATGTGCTTCTATCTGGCAAAAAAAAAGCGAACGATATGATGTAAGTAGTTGTTTATTAGCCGTTAAAACTGAGCGCAGTACATTTCCAATAACAGAACTACCATTTATAGCTGCTATAATGCAAATAAAGAATGAGTAACTTGCTTTCGGGCGACATTAAATTACATATAAATGGATAAAAACATAATTACATAATAAACTGTATGACTGTAGCTTTTTATTAAATCCTTATTTAGAAATATATATTGTTTTTAATGCTAAAATATGGTAAGAAATACTAATAGTATGATCAGTTCTCATATTTCGTAGAATTCATGTTTTTTTTGTGTGTATTGTAGCACATGCTTTACATTCTGTTACCGTACAAAACCCTTTAATCCCAATATCAGAACAGTCTTTGTGCTAAAATATGGATGGAATCAGACATGTATGATTTTTCAGCAGTTCCCCAATCGAGCAAGAAACATTTTGTGGGTTTATGTGACTTATTTCAAGTCATTTTTTTTTCCTCTGTTTTTTTTTTTCATATTGCTTTATCAAAATATCAGATAAGCATCCTTTGAGTTGTGGATTGTGCAATCTAGATAGAGGAAGAAATCTTATTTCCCCAGTTGATGACTTGTTAATATTGTCTTTCAGTAGCTCTCATCGCAAATCCTTTATCATAAATCCTCGACTGTAAGAAGGTTTTTGATCATTTGCTTGCTACCTTCTTTTCTCAGACTGTGTCCCAACACTAAGTGGTGCTAATTAATATCTTATGTTGCAGCATGATCAAGCCATTATGATAAGTGCCATATGCTGCGTCTGAGCCTGTGAATCCGTTTCAAATGTCATCCAACTAGAACAAGAGAGAGAGAGAGAAAGAGAGAGAGAGACGAGAGAGAGAGAGAGAGAGAGAGAAAAGAGGGAATGAGAGGTTATTGATGTTGCATATTTTCCCTGATGGAATTAGAATCTGTACAGAGGCAGTATCATATACAGTGTATTCAGGGTACTTACATACATGGCTGCCTAAATGACAGCCTCTCTCTCTCTCTCTCTCTCTCTCTCTCTCTCTCTCTCTCTCACCCCCTCTCTGGCTCTTTTTATCTTTCTCTCGCTATTTGTGTGCTCTGTGTCTATGCAGGCAACACAACGGGCCTGAGAAATGCACCACCGCAGGCACTGTGATAAAGCGAGTGAAACAAAATGTTCTTATTGCCTAGTCATCAGGTTTGACTTTATAAATCTGCAGGTGTTGGTTGGGGGTGAATCATACAGGTGTCTCAAACATCAACTGTAATATATACACAAAAATGCGTTAAAATTGTTTTTTTTTATTTATTTTCATTTAAATTGAATTAAATGTGTTTTTTTCCCCTTCTAAGGTACAGGAGATGCTTCTGACATGCTATAGATATGTGTATATCTTGTATAACAGATGAAGAATTCAGCCATATTCAAGGCATAAAAATGCAATATTAAAGCACTGATTGTGTAATGCAGTATAATGACTTTAATTTTACATATATGATAAAATTCTGCTTTAAATAAAGAGACTTTTACCTCCATCTATCTATCTATCTATCTATCTATCTATCTATCTATCTATCTATCTATCTATCTATCTATCTATCTATCTATCTATCTATCTATCTATCTATCTATCTATCTATCTATCATCATTTGCATATTCACCATTCAACTACTGGTCCCTTTATCTCCTACCACATTCATGACACATTCCTCAACCTAATTCTATCTAAACAAAAATGTATCCATTCTCAAATTATTTATCCATCCATCCATCCATCCATCCATCCATCCATCCATCCATTATTTATCAACCGTCCATGCTCATCCCATAATTTTCTGATCTATCTTTTTGCATTCAGCTTTCCATCCATCCATCCATCCATCCATCCATCCATCCATCCATCCATTATTGTTCCACACATTATTCTTTGTCCTATCGTGTTCACTTTTCCATCTTTTCTCTGTGTTCACTTTTCCATCTATCCAGCTGTCCATCCACTTATTTATCCATTCTTTAATCATCTATCTATCTATCCATCAATCATTCATCTATCTATCTATCCATCCAACCATCCATCCATCCATCCATCCATCCATCCATCCATCCATTTGCTCATCCATCAATCCATCCATCCATCATCCATCCATCCATCCATCCATTATTGTTCCACACATTATTCTTTGTCCTATCGTGTTCACTTTTCCATCTTTTCTCTGTGTTCACTTTTCCATCTATCCAGCTGTCCATCCACTTATTTATCCATTCTTTAATCATCTATCTATTCATCAATCATTCATCTATCTATCTATCCATCCAACCATCCATCCATCCATCCATCCATCCATCCATCCATCCATTTGCTCATCCATCAATCCATCCATCCATCCATCCATCCATCCATCCATCCATCCATCCATCCATCCATTCATCCATCCATCCATTTATTCATGTTTTACCCACCATTCTTTTATTTATCTCTTTGCATCCACCTTTCCATCTATCCAGCCAATCATCCACATACTTATCCAATCTCCAATAATCAATCCATCCATTTATAATCTATCCATTCATCTGTCCATCCATCAGCCATGTTTGTTCCACCCATCATTTCATGACCTGTCTATCTGCATCTAATTTTCCATCTATTGTTGCTGGAAATATTTTGCATATCATTGAATATTTTTGTAAATGTATGTAACAGATTCTTAAATAAATCACTGAACCTGATGTTGCTTGTGGCTCAGATTTCCAGTCCCCACTTATTTTCCACACACATCTTTTTTCAATTCACAAAAAAAGAGAACATAAAATCAATACGACAAAGAAATGCAAGCTTTCCCACGCTGACCTTAATCTTTCTTCCAGAGGTCAGCACCTTGATTAATTTGGTTCGGTCCTAGAGGACTTTCAAACAGCTCCACATTCTTAGTGATAAGCAAGCTAGAATAAATAAAGCTCCTTCCTTCTACCTCGACAACGTAACATTTTAAAGGTTACAGAAGACCTAAAGCCAGTGCTGGGAAAAGTAAAATGTTTTAGTGAGCTACTTTTCAAAGAACACAACACTTTTTTTATGGAATGTGTTTCTCTCTGTCTGGAGCTATGGATCCTGAGGTGTTTCATTCTGGAAATCTAGATCAGAGGAGAAATCCTGGATGTATGTCTGATTCCGAATTTGGAAATCGTGTCCAAATACTTTCAAATTCGACTGATCAGGAAAGCACTGGGATAATAGAGGAGATGTGTTTGAGTGTTAAAACCACCATGGTTTCAGAAACAGATGGAGCAAATTTAAACGAGATTCACTCAGGGGAGTGTTTGGCTCAAAAACCTTTGCTTAATGAACATTTTAATAACCTACGTCCTTACGACAGAGAGTACGCAGTGTCAAGGACGGAGGGGACAGGTGGTGGGAACGGCAGGACGCTTGACCGATTGAATCAGGAATCTACTGCCTCTGTGGTAGACGAATGCCCGATCTGCACCGAGTCCTACTGCTCCCAGGGTGACCACAGCGTCGCGCTGCTAAACTGTGACCATACTGTGTGCCAAAGCTGCTTGGCCGTCATGCTTAAGCGGGCAGCGGACTGCTCTCGCGTACAGTGCCCGCTGTGTCGACAGAAAACCCCGCTTCAACACTACCAGATTTACAGGCTTCAAGAGGAAATCACTTTCAGTACTCGTTCTCCAGATCTTTCGATCCTGGAGGCACAATCAGATCCAGAAGTCAGTACAGGGTTGTGTTCAACTCTGGAGCAATATTTGCAGGTGCGGGCTGAGACGGCTCGAGTGTGTGGATGTTTCGAGCATCCTCGGGGAGCGATACAAGCCATCCGGCGCATGCGGAGACGCTGCCGTTGCTGCTATGTGACGTTGCTTGCGATGCTGTATATGGTGGAGCTGAGCTTTTTGATGCTAGTCTTTTTGCCGGTCCTCGTACTTGTACTTCTCTTCACTCTCGCAACCTAGATCGAGGACAGTGACCCAGTGCTCGAGCAAAAGCACGATTGCTTCCTGTTACATTTCTAATCATATCCATTTTTATACAACAGGTACTTAAAGGAGCACTGTGCGGTTTCTGAGCATCCTGTAAAACATGCAGCAAAACTCTTATTATCAACCTCCAAATATTTAGTTTATATGGACTTTATTCCCATTTTCCTTGAGCTAATATTCACATATTCCCAAAGTATAAATGAACTAAGTATTTAAAAGGATAATTTATTAAATTAAAGCGTCAGTATGTAAAATTTAATTGTGTATATTCACGCATTTATTGTAATTTTAAACAGATTGTGATATTTACATTTACGGAATTTGGCAGACGCCCTTATGTAGAGCGACTTACATTTTTCTCATTCATACACCTGAGCAGGAGGTGGTTAAGGGCCTTGCTCAGGGGGCCCAGGAGAGGCAATGGCTTGGTGTGGCTGGGATTTGAACTCGTTATCTTTGAATCCGTTAACCACTAAGCATTGTGACTTGGTGGATAAACATGGATGCACTTTTTTTGCTAAAATTAGCTGATGTTTTATCATTCAGGGGCAGATCAAAGATAAATAATAACATTTTTATTGTTTTATATGATTTATTTTGTTCTTTAACCAAATCATAAATACACTATTTTGCCAAAAGTTTGTGGACACCCAGCCATAAGATTCATGTAAAATTCAGCAAAGCTTCAGCTGTCAGTTTAATGTGAAAACTGTAAACGAGGGCATATGCATAGAAAACAGCTCTTTATTTGGGTCTAGTTCTTGACTTGATAACATTTTTTGTTCTGGAGTGAAGTGTTCCTCGCTGACACTCAGCGTCCCAGTTTTCGAAGGAACAGATTTGACATAATTTATAACCATAGCAACCATCTGAAGTTGGTGCACAGCCACAACAATTCAGTGGACTTGACTCATGCTGAAATTATATTTCTTTACCATTTGGGAATTTATGATTATTTCGGGTTTTAGAAAACAGTTCTGTGGGAACACATGGCACTGTTTTCTCATATTTAGCATGTACTTGTTTTAAAAGATGAGTCCCTTGTTTAAAACACTTATGGACAGCCATTAGAAAAAAGAGTAATGAAAATAACGGAAAGAACCGAAAATAAAAATGGAAAATAAAAAAACTTTGAGACATTTACTGATTTCTGTTTCCTCCAAAACCTACAACCTCAATGCAGTGTTTCTGGAAAATCTTAAAAAACTTAAATTAATTAATTAATTAAATTAATAACTCTGGTTCCTTAGAATTTTTTTTCCCTTTTCCTCTCAATCTATACTTAATTTTTTTTTTTTACCAATAATATACCTATATCTTTTTACAAATGTAAATGCTATCATTTCTTAGTCAAATATATATAGTTTAGACCTAAACGTTAACCTTTTTATTCAAAACATCATCAGAAGCATTTTTTAATGATTAATTCAATATGCATGTTTAATGAGCAAATGTTCAGTCTAGAAATCTGCTCTACTTACTCAGGTTTGCTTTCAGACACAATAGCAGACAAAACTGGCTTATAATTGATCATTAAGAACTTAACGACGCCTGTGCAATACTGCGTGAGAGATCTGCTTTTCTTTAAAACCTTTAAAAGCTGAAAAGTAGTACGTATTTTTCAGCTTGATTATTAGAGACACATCCTGTGAGGTCATTGATATTTTCTTCTCATAGCTTCTCAGTCGTCTCTTGCATTCTCTCCTCTTTTTGTTTTTTTCTCTCACGTCTGCAGTAGGCGAAATCAGCACAGAGAAAGAGGTGTGTCAGAATGGCCCCATAGGGTGTCTTTACTATTCTTTACACTTGTGGGTGGTAGAGTGCATGTGTCTATGTGTGTGTGTGTGTGTCTATGTGTGTGTGTGTGTGTGTGTGTGTTCCTTGGCAGAAGCATCATTATATAACTGCTGCAGTGCAGCCTGGCCCAGCTGTATTGATGTGTCAAGCGGTGGGAGGGACACGAAGGTCTTGTCGCTTGCCCAGTAAGAGCGATCCATTCTGAGTGATCTCAGCTCTTAAGAGCGAGGGAACACACTTCAATGCTTTTGCACGCTAAACAACTTATTCCTAATGCATACCTGAAGTATTTGTCGACAAAATGCCCTGGTGATTTTATTTTTTGCTTTCGCATAGTCATGCAGTATTACCCACCACTTGTATTGTAAATGCACAGGTGTACTCAATAATCATTGGACAGCTATAAATATAGTGGTCCCATGTGGTGCGCTGGCCTAATACATTATTTAAAGTTCACAGCGTAGCCTATCGAGATCAACTGCGACCCAATTCGCAAATCCCCCCGTCGTTCTGGCGTTAAAACACATTCATAGACACGCGCTGATGATTATGATCGGAAGACATTTTCAGAGTCCGAGTCAGAAATATACTATAGATCAGATTTTTCCGCATTATCTGGTGTTCAAATGATTCAGCATCATAATAAGCTCATTTATAGAATTATTAAATGAATCATGGAAACATTAGTTTGAAAGCTATTACTTTGCTTGGCATAAATATGAAATCACTGCTGAATTCTTGAATCATTCATCAGTTTTGCACTGGTACTGGTGCGTTATCTTGTTCACTGGAGCTTGTATGGTGGAAAAACCACAGAATTCAGGCCTAATTAATAATAATAATAACAAACATGCAGATTGGACTTATTAAGTGCAGAAACAAGTAAAAACCAAAGCCAAGAAACATTCAGCATTAATTTACAGAACAATAGCAAAGGATTAGACTTAAAGCAAAGCATGGCAAGACTTTGCAATAATTCATAGATGCAGCAGGGTATAAAGGGGCAAACTAATCAAGAAGTAACACAAAACAGGTGCACACTATAGGATAACATGCCAATAGAAAGACAGGGGGTTAGAGACCGGATCTCAATAGTAGTACATGGGTCTTGAGTTGCATTGGGATCCTCAACACAAGGACAAAATCAGTAATAAGAAGCTTTAGGGTGGATGAAAATCTGCATTTGTTCAGTCTTATACATTTTTGAAGAAAGAATGAAGAGTGGCTGTTGAGGAAATAGATGTTTATAGCTGTTGTAACGTAAGTGAAAAATGGAAACATTCCACAAAATAAATTGTAATTATAACCCAGATATTTAACAAAAAAACCCAAAAAACTGGCATATCATAAATGTATAAAAGGATTAAACACTGTGTATCGGTCTACATGACATCACCCAGTCATGGATCATTTTCCCATAACAGCACAACCTGCTGTGGGTTTTTTTACATATACGTTATAAATATTGAAATGTTTCAAGGTTTAAATAGCCTCATGCATGGTGCACTAGTGCCACTTCATTTCATTAACACCCCACGTTTACAAAATGCCTACACGAGAATACTTTTTCAACTTCACACTCCAAGAGACAGCCTTGTTTCCTTGGCAACCATGATTTTTTTTTTTTTTCTTCTTCTTCTCATCTCTCTTTTCTTCTTTATCATAAGCTATACACTTAGACCTGAGTGCAGGCTACTTTTATGAAAGGACTCTTTGTTTTACCTTTGAATATAGCCTTTGATATTAGCTCGCAGACGAAATCTAATACAGTCGAAGGTCTGCTAAAGCATAATGATCAAAAATGAGCTGTGTTTAATGTTCTTCCTTTTTTCTTCCTGAACAAAAAACGATGCTTCAGAGAATTTTTGTTTTTTTTCCAGATTTTCTTTTTGGAGTGGAATAGATGCAGAAGGTGGCTAGATGGCTTTTGGCTGGGTTTTTACGTGATTGAAAAATGTGGAAATATGGATGACCAGGTTACATAATTGAGCATCTGTGCTTACAGGAATGATCCTGGAATCTCATGTCTGGCAATTAGATTCATGCAAATTGCATGTAAATCCATTACACACTCAATACACCTTAAATGACATGAATTGGGTTGACAAATACCAGTAATTTCCTAAAATACCAGTAATGACTAAAAAAGTAACTGAGTGGTCTGAGATTTAAGATAATAGAGATTATCAGGATAGCAAATTGTGATCATTTTGCCCTGTAAGTTTCTCCTATGCAATTAGATGTTCATGGACTTGACTTGTCAGAGTTACTTCAAAACTCTTGAAGCAAAACCTCAAGTATAAATCTATTCAAAGGTGTTATAGACTAACTAGTCTCACTCTTTCTCATACACATTTAAGATGAAAACAATAGATTTGACATGAACTTACAACAGGACTCAAGGCATCCTTTCCATTTTTTACCTTCTCAGGTGAAGGGTCCAACACCATACAGAATACAAAAACATTTGTCTTGGGTCACACGAAATCTATTTTGTCAAGGATATCGGTCAGTAATATTTTCTAGAAATGTAGCTCCACTATATGGACAGAAGCTTGTAGACACCTGACTATAAGATTCATATTTGCTTCCTTTTCAACATCCTATTCCACATTTAGTCCTCATTTGCTGTTATAATATCCTCCACTCTCATGGGAAGATGTTCCACTAGATGTTGGAGTGTACTTGTGGAGATTTGTTAGATTTCTTACAACCAAATTCTAACTTAGTAAAGTCAGGTACTGATGAAGGGTTAGGTGAGGAGGCATGGGGTGTAGTCAGCGTTCACATTCATCATGTCCAATAAGTTTGCATTTCTTGCAAGTGCATCCAAAGACATCCTATACAATTGTGTGCCTCTGACTATGTGCTTACAGTTTAGGGGAATAAACACATACAGAGTATGTCCATTTGTTCTTTAAATAAATGCTAGTTTTGACTACGCATTTCTCATCAAATGTATAAAACCCTCACATTTACATTTACATTTAAATTAACTTCCATAAATTCAATATTTATTCCAAACCTAGTTTAGATCATCTCCTGTTTTTATGCCAAAGATTTTTTTAAAGAAAGGAAAGGAATTTTGCTCATTCATAGTTCATTGGAAAGAATCACTTTATAATAAGATCTCATAACATATAGATTCGATCAAGTCAGATTTAATCAGATTGAATTCCCTGTAGTTTATTTCATTCCTCTTACGCCTTATGGCTGTTTTTCTCCAATCTTGGTTTATCCTCAGAAATAAAAAAAATTAAAGCCTATATAACCCGAGCTACGCCTCAGTGAAGTGTGATCATTCACATCGCCAACGCAGAAAGTAGAGGAGCCCTGGGGCGCGCATAGCAGCACGTGCACGAGCATTAGGCTGCTGCGACGAGAGGTTCAAAATTTGTCTCACGCGTCTCCATCCTGAAGGATTTTCAAACATTGGTCAGTGTGAACAATGACGACATTTCGCTAGTCATAATAAGAATAAGAATAAAATGACATTTAACTTTATATACATATATAATAATAATTATTATTATAATAAAAATACCATTGAGAGAGATTTCAAATCTCTCCATGGGCAATAAAACCAGCTTAGACAAGTTATAAAGGCTAATTTGAGATCTTGAGTGGTGAAATAAATTGTACTAAGGATTTCGTTGATTGCTTATGAACATCCTTATAGCACAAGCAGGTTATAAGATATTGAACAACATTTTTGCACACTATGACACTATAAGAGTGTTTATAAAAGGTGTAGATGCCCCCCCCCCCCCTTTAAAAAAAAAAACACAATTATGACCATCTAATCCAGCATACAAGGCCAGCTGTCAGCAGCACCACGGACAGCAGCTCGGGTCTCTGGCACCGCATCATCTCTCAGAGCGGACTCGCATCCTCCACACTGCGCATCGGACATCTACTTTTCTTGCAGGGAAAAAAAGGCGTGCTTCATACACACGCTTTTTAGGCAAGAGGTGAAGAAAAACCTGCATAATCAAGGTAGCTTCAATGAAGCAAAGCAGCTCGAACCGTGCATTTGATAACGCGCAGCCGCAAACGGAACGTACGGCGGACCAGTGACCGTGCGCATTCCGCCGCAGTGAGCATGAACCTCGCACCCCGGTCCTTCCACCTCTAAACACACACACACACACACACACACACACACACACACACACACATAGTGCTTTCCAGGATTCATACAGCTAAAGAAGGACATCAGGTTCTTGTGACCATGCGCTTCATCTTTGTGCTCTTCGTTCTGCTGTCCTGCTCCTGCGCTCTCGGAGGTTCCGAGACGAAGGTCGTGAACATCGGTGCGGTGCTGAGCCAGAAGCGATACGAGCAGGTGTTTAAGGATGCGGTGAACCAGGCCAGCGTGGTGTACGGCAGAGACAGGTTCAAACTCAACGCCATCTCCGTCACGCACAAAGCCAACGCTATTCAGATGGCGCTGTCCGTGTGTGAGGACCTCATCTCCAGCCAGGTAAGTGCTGCCAGGATCTCTTTCTCCTCCTACAACTGTTTCTCCCCCACACCATTTATCTTCCTTGACTCCAAGGTATTGGGAATAAACGCACAGCATTGTGGGATAAAAGCGCAAGGACAAGTGGTGATCATAACTTGAAACTTTATGCAGAAGAAGTGATTTTGAGGCACTGATGAAGCTAATGAACTTTAAAGGATTCTGATGGATCCTAGTAGGGGGTGGATGAATACTTTCATGAATGAAAAGTTACACAAAAAAATGGACACAACTCTCATATGATGCCCTTAATGGAAGCTACAATATTCCCCCCCTAAGAATGGTTTATAATAGAAAAAATAAATAAATAACGTGCAACAAATAAAAATAAATAAATAAATAACAAAAATATACATAGAAAGCGCACACCACATGCATATTTGCACACCCCATTTAATTGCATGTTATAAATGTATAAAAGTAAATCAACTGTTCATGTGAAAGAATCCTTTTTTTTTTAAATTAAAGACATCATATTTTTTATAATTAGACACAATAAAAGGGTTTGAAAATTTTTTCAAATATCTAAATCTATCTGTCTGTCTGTCTGTCTGTCTGTCTGTCTGTCTGTCTGTCTGTCTGTCTCTTTAGTTACTTACAACATCTATCTATCTATCTATCTATCTATCTATCTATCTATCTATCTATCTATCTGTCTGTCTGTCTGTCTGTCTGTCTGTCTGTCTGTCTGTCTGTCTCTTTAGTTACCTACAACATCTATCTATCTATCTATCTATCTATCTATCTATCTATCTATCTATCTATCTATCTATCTATCTGTCTGTCTGTCTGTCTGTCTGTCTGTCTGTCTGTCTGTCTGTCTGTCTGTCTGTCTCTTTAGTTACCTACAACATCTATCTATCTATCTATCTATCTATCTATCTATCTATCTATCTATCTATCTATCTATCTATCTATCTATCTATCTATCTATAATAATTAAACCTAAATGTAATTATTGTTTCATTTATTTCTAATGCTCACATAAGTGCTCTCTATAATAACATCATTATTTTACTACCAGGTTCATTTACATAGAGCGGTTCATATGCAGTGAGTCAGATAGTGATTCATAAAGAACAATAGTGAGGAAATTTGGGCTGAATGAAGCAAAAGGTCAGGATGTGATGTTTTTTTTCTGCTTGTGCGTGCTGAAGTCAAAGCATTTTGTTAGGATGGTGAAAGAGTAGTGAGTGGTTATATTGATCAGCGCACCAGTCGAACCGATCAACACATGATCGACCACTCAGGTCAAGTGACACAGTGCTTTGTAGTTATGTTTTCGAAGCTCACATAGACCATGACTGTGTGTGATATATATATATATATATATATATATATATATATATATATATATATATATATATATATATATATTGACTTATATATCTTTTACTTAGAATCTTGAACATTGTTTTTTCTATCTTTAAAGATAATTACAGTAAAATACTGTAAATCTTTTTTTAAAGATTTCACAATGTCCAAGTATATCAATCCCAGAGACAAAAAAAACAAACATTCAATACATCTATTACCTATATTCTTTACCACACTAACCAAACCATTCATTCTACTAATTAAATAACATTTCTCAAGATGAAAAACTGTATATTAAGTAAATAAGGGATAAAAGCAAGTTGAAAGATTGCATTCATTCATTAAAACACCAGGCAAATAGATTAGGAGGAACATTGGGTTAGTCTTCACCCAAGATTAGTGCTTTGTAAGCTATTTCTAGAAAGGGACATTACAGAACATACTAGGTATGAACAATTTTTGGTGCTTGGACCCCTAAATAGCTTTGAATACGTAGGTTGTGATTTCCAGACCTGAAACATTTCTCCGACCATCTGGTTGTGCTTCACGGACCTCTGAGCCCCCTTTGGACCCCACTTTTAGAACCACTGACCTAGTTGGTGTCAGGATTTTGGCCCTGATCTACAGTTCTTATGAACCAGGGTGCCCTTATATGTCATGGGACACGATCTGCTTGGTACCTGGAATATTAAGAACTAGCGATTGGGTTGAAATGAACCAAAAAGTAGGAGAGAAAACAACAAGAAAAGATTCACAAAGCAGCACACTTCATCTCTCACTGCATGAAGGACACCAGATCTGTTTACTAAGGCTTTTTTTTTAAACCCAGAGGCGGTGTTTTAATTACGGTCAATGTTTGTTAGTGACTGGGTGCAGTCCAGAGTCAGCACTAACTATGATCACTCTGAAAAGACAAATGTGTGCTTCTGTAGCATGCTGTCAGCCTGTAGGGGATTCAGAGCGTCCTGTGGTAAGAACACAGCTGTTTCGAAACCAACTAGGTGTAAAATTAATGGAGCGCATGTGTTACAAAGTGTTATATAAGAATGATTGTCACAGCTAGTTAAACTCGAGTTGAACTCCAGAGATGAGTAAAAGAGGACGGTCTCAACATCGCACAGCTCTAGAACTGATGAAGCTGTGAAGATGAACACGGATGAATGTGATATTAAAGATTTAATTGAATGGTTGTTAGAATGAATGAAAGCTGAATGAGTCAAGGATACAGCACTTGGGCGTTTGCTGTTATAAGAAAATGATCAATGCTGAGATCAAGGGATGCGGCCTGATGTGAACTTCTGTCACTTTTACTATCCTGTGGTTGATCATTTTTCAGTATCTGTGATTGGGATGAATTTTATTCCTATTATACTTTAGGCATATGTTAACAAAATGCAATTTTTGATTTCGTCAAGACTTTTTAACCATTTGTAGTTACATTAAGTTTGTTCCATAAAACAAAGATTAGTATGACTATAAAAGCAACGTCATGGTCTTGAGAAATTACAGACAATGCGATTCTTTTTCCGTAAGTCTTAACGATACAACACGCTGACACATTTCTCTTGAAAAATTTAAAGAAAAATGTAGCCAAAAATGGCGGTAAACGTTTCGAAACGGAAATTCGACAACGATGCGTTTTCTTTCGAGAAATCACAACATGAAATCTGTTTATTATTAGCTGTAAATTGAATGCGCTTGTAAGAGTTGATATACAAACAGAAAAGTTTAAAAAAAACAACCAATCGGAATCGAGAATTTAACTGGGTGGTGTTTTAAAGGCTTGTAAATACCGGACTGATATTTTTGCTATTTTGACTCATCTTATGAGTCATTCCAAAAAAAAAAACGATATAACTGGACACACACACACAAACACAAACACACACAGACACAGACACACAAACACAAACACATAGCGGATTGCAGTGAATTGACAATCTCTCGGGAGCGATATAGTCAGGAGTAGCATTGCATCATTAAATGCCTGCTTGTGCCAAATTAAATTAGAGGCACTTATAGCACTCATACGATATGGTTGATGCCTTTTAGAAAAGTGCTGAAGTTGTGCTTCCTGAGTTGGCAGGCCATATATACAATGCACAATAATTCCTTAGTGTTGAAACCCACATTCAAAATGCTAAATATATGATTTTTTAAAAATGCTAACTTCACCATAATGTATATCTCCATATATTTCCAAATCCTTCTCCATCTAAGAGTTAAGGATGGTTTCGTAGCAGATGGTACAAAAGAGAAGCCCGAGAGCATGTTGGATGAAAAAACCTTATTTGAAGCCCAACTGTACAGCCTGTCAAGATACAGAGGCATTATGGTTACTCATAGAATCCAAAAAAACAACATTTTTTGTGTCTTCCTGTTGTTTATGTACCATATTTTCACTAAATATAGCCGTATACCGAGCAGCTGGGACCTATTTCGGAAGAATCGCTGCCAAAGCAATGTGCTTGTCATGCAAAAATGATTAGAAGGAACAAAGCATTGCTGAACCTTTGAGGGATTTTTATGTCGTTTCGCACAATTTGTCAAGACGGTTGTTTACGATAAAGCAGGACAGAGCCGGCTGGTATAAAATGCCTGTCTTTCAATAAAAAAA
This sequence comes from Silurus meridionalis, assembly GCF_014805685.1. Taxonomy (NCBI): domain Eukaryota; kingdom Metazoa; phylum Chordata; class Actinopteri; order Siluriformes; family Siluridae; genus Silurus; species Silurus meridionalis. The sequence continues at coordinate 2,685,304 of NC_060898.1, read as the reverse complement.
AAAAAAAATTGCAAATGGTGTCTTTCTTTTAATAAACTGTTCATCTTTTAACCAGCTTTTACTGGAGAGACAACATGAACATTTTAAACCACTTCAAAATCTCAGGTGCTCCTTAAACAGACAAATCGAGGTTGATGTATTTTTGTTTCCTCTCGTACTTTCTAGATTTCTGGGGGGGGAAACTCTGGTGTTCAAAGTTTTGTTCACATTCTGTCTACAGGTCTATGCAATTTTGGTAAGCCATCCTCCACAGTCCAGTGACCACCTCACACCTACGCCAGTCTCCTACACTGCAGGCTTCTACCGTATTCCTGTGGTCGGCCTCACAACCAGGATGTCCATCTACTCCGATAAGGTTGGTGTTGGTCCATTTGGTTTAAAATGCATAGCTTGTTTAACATAAACCTATTTAGTTTTAAAGCATTTTTAAAAGCTGACCTTGTGGACACCTATCCATAAGATTGGTATGTGCTGTAACATCCCAGTCCACCCTATTTGCTGTTATAATAACCTCCACTCTTCTGAGAAGATGTTCCACTAGATTTTGTGTAGATTTGTGCTCATTCAGACACAAAGGTGTTAGTACTGATGCCAGGTACTGATGTAGGTGATGTGAGGAGGCCTGGGATGCAATCATCGTTCACTTTTTGCCCTGCGCTTCCTTTTAATTTTCTCCTACTCAGAGTATCCATCTTTCGTTCCTGCGCACTGTGCCGCCGTACTCCCACCAGGCGCACGTGTGGTTTGACATGATGCGCGAGTTCCGCTGGAACCACATCATCCTCATCGTCAGCGATGACCACGAAGGTCGAGCCGCACAGAAGAGACTCGAGACGCTTCTGGAGGAAAGAGAGACCAAGGTGAGCTGTCCTTGTGTGGTGTCTGTTGATAGAATGTATGGGCCGTGTGTGTGTGTGTGTGTGTGTGTGTGTGTGTGTGTGTGTGTGTGTGTGTGTGTTGGACATGTACATTTAATCTCAGAGGTCTTCTATGTATGTAACTGTTTTCTTTTCTGTTGCATGAAATACATCTCATGCCATTTTGTAAATGTTGGCTAAAGCCAGAGGCATCAACAGCGTCTAATGTGGTCTAATCTAGTTGAAGTTTTTGTGCATTTCTTACTCATCTCACGTTGCTTTTTGCCATAGTCTAAAACCTCCTGAGTCGCTCCACGGCAGGAGCAAAACATAAAGCTTAACCTGGGGCTTTACAAAGCATCACTGGCTCACAACCCGGTGCTTTTATTCAATAGGATGTGTCAGTATGTGTTTGGTTGATTGCAGTTTGATTTATCAAAGTAATGACGTCTGGGTTTATAACGGTGATGAACTTTTTAAGGGCTCTCGAGCTAATTCACGATCCCCAATCGACATCTGCACTATAGTAATTACCGCTGCCCTCTTTGTAGAGAAATGTATTAATACAGAGACTATTTCAGCGTAGTCGCAATTAAGCTTTTGAACTGCTGGGAATTGAGGGTTTTTGTGTGTTACTGGTTTCACACTAATGCTCCCTTGTGTACAGTCGATCGGGCTGAAATTGTTCTCAGACTGCTGGTATAACCACGCTCATAAAATATGCATCAAACTCTGTAGCGGGTTATTAATGAAAAAAAAAAAGATTCATTTTTCCATGCCATGTGATTCAATTAATTACGTTTCCTGCTGCCTCCATGCAAAACGAATATGAGGTACTTTATAACATCTGGCATAATTGTGGGCATGTTGAAGAGAGATCGATCTGGAATATTTTTGAATTTAATCTTGCATAAACCCTGGGTATGACCAGATTGTTAGCAAATATCTCTGGTGATTGACTCTTGATTGACTTTGAATGCTCAACATGGGGCCGCATTTTAGAACAAACGCCATTATTCGGAGCGACTTACGCTTAAGTCATAAGTCTTGCTCAAGAGCCCAGGAGTGGGAGCTTGGTGGTGTTCGGATTGGACCGTCCAATCCAGAATCCGACATCTTAACCACTGAGCTACTTTTCCCACATAGTTGCTTTCTGAGCATCCAATATCAGATAAAGTAGTCAAAACAAAGTGCCATATATGTTAAAAGACAACACAAATAAACAAAGGCTTTGCATTATGTTTAATAATTTCTATCTATGGTGTTTAATTCTTCTTGCATGCAGGGCTGAGCTAATTAATCAACGTAAAAGCTAATTCATATTCTTAGCAATCTATTTGCATTTTTAAAAATTTCTTTAACCCATATCATGTACATTTTCCAGACTGATATGAAAAATGTGAACTAGTTTTTAGATGATATGTACCAAAGTGTTTGGTGCTAAAAATAATATATATTTCTGTTAACACTGAGTGGGAAGACCATTACAGGAGACCCGGGCAGATCGATACTACAGTGATTTCGAGCATCCTCATGAAAAATGTAAAAAATGTACTAAAGACCTAAATTTCGAACCAGAAGCGAAATCAGACCACAGCGAAATGTGGAATTAGGCTCATAATCAGGCTGAGCTCAGATATATATATAGTGCAGGACTGTATGTTCCTGTGCTAAAGGAGTTTATTTATACCGCCGCAGAATAGCCCAGTACCGTCCGAGCATGGTGAAGGCTCCCCTGAGGCTGTTGCCCTCAAAAAAGATGAGAAGAATGCAACGTGCTGCAGTGGAAAAAGCAACTCTTCCTCCAGCACTATCTCCTTCTCTTTCCTTAAAGCTTAACGATTTTCGGTTAGCAGAACGGTTCTGAGGTTCCTTTTGGTTCTCAGAACATTCGAATGGTTTGAAGTAACACTCCTATAAAGCTGCTTTGACGTTTTCACCATGAGAATGTTTTTTCTTATATAATTTTTATTGTGAACAGAAAGCAAACAATAAAAAACCCATGCTAGCTTGAGGCTAATGATTCAGCTAGCTGCATAGCCAATACATCTTTCATATGGACAATGAACCGAAGTAAAAACATACAGAATATTTTCCACCCAATATTTTTGATTATTACTAAGAAAAGAATCTTTTGTCTACATTCTCAGTTAAATTCACATTAATCAGACTTAGCAGCAACTGGATATCTGTGTTTTTCTCCTTTTTTCAGTTACAAGACAGAAGACATAGCGCTATCAAAAAAATCCCAAAGCCGTGAACACCACACAACAGAGCCCTATAAAACCTCATATAAATAACACCTCATGTCAATGTTGAATGTAGTGCATTCCTCCAACTTTCTGGTTCTTGTGCTACTTTTATCTTGGATCCGTAGTCAACCTATTTAATAGATAGATCTTAGCTTTTTTTTTTTTCTTTTTTTTTTACACATTTTAGCTAAGGGATTATCACAAAACTGACTAAATAAAAATTTTATTCTCAAATTGTCTCTCATAATTGTGTTTCCCCAAAACATAATCTGATACCTTAATTAAAAGAACCCATAAATACAGTATATTTTACAAATATTTACTGCATATTAGCATGTATGACATAAATCTAAGCATGTACACTATATTCCCAAAAGTATTGGGTCACCTACTCATAAGTACGGTATGTGATTTTTGGGCATCACATTTAGTCACAATTTGCTCTTAATTGCCTCCACTTATCTGGGAAGATGTTCCACCAGATTTTGGATTGTGCTTATGGATATTTGTGTTCATCAGCCACAAGGGTGTTACGAAAGGCAGGTACTGATGTAGGTGAAGGGATTTGGGTTGCAGTCAGCACTCCAATTCATTCCAAAGGTGTTCAGTAGAATTGAGATCAGAGCCCTATAGCAGCTCCTCTCCAAAGCATGTAAACCAGATCTTTAAGGATCTCACTTTGTGCACAGGTGCATCGCCCTGCTGGAACAAGTTTGGGTTTTCAAGTTCAAGTGAATGCAAAATTGTTTTATAGCGCATCTAAAGACGTTCTGTACAATTAAACGCCTCCAGATTTGTGATAACAGTTTGGAAAAGGACCACATACAGCAGGAAAGGTCAGGTGACCTAATACTTTTGGCAATATAGTGTAAAAGGCATACATGGCATATACACATATTTTGGGCCACTCCGGTTTATCAAATGCAGTTCAAACACTGAAGGTGTGTTAAAACTTGCTAGGTATAAATGTAATACAGATATGGATGGATAACTTCAGGTAAAACAGAACTCGAAGTCAAGAGGCAAAGCAGGGTCAGGCAAAACAAACAATTCAAGGCTATAATTAAGAACAAGAAACATATCATAAGCAATACAGCAATCAGAATGAAACAGCTTGGTAATGTCTGGAGAACAAAGACGCCTTTATGTGTTTTTGAATCCATATATATGACGTTTATAATGTTTTATGATGTGTATAATGTGTATGAGTCCTGATATAGTGTTGTTTGAGTAAGGATGTAATGGAACAAAAGTTATTTCAGTCAGCAAGTTGGTGACTAAGTGTGTGTAGGAATCGTAGTCCGTGGCAGCCATATATGAAGGCTGCTGGATTTGCTGGGAACCTGCTATGATCTGACACTCGCTCGGTGAGATTTCCTCACACAGTGAATGGTGAAAGTCATGTTTTGTTCAATTCCGGTCGTGATCAGATTCTGGTAATCGGTTTTTCCACAATGCTTCAGTTTAAATTCTTTACATTTTGTTTCCCTTTTCAGATTTAAGGGAAAAAGCGTTCTCTTGTGACGGCACGGAGTTGATATTTCATCCTTAGCTTTCCTGATTTACAAGGAATACTGGCTTTTTTCCCAAAAGGCAAATATGTATGTTCGCTTTTTACAGGTCAGGGAGGAATTAGAGCGGTCTCTGATGCTTTTGAAAGCCCTGGTGTTAGGACTTCCAATTTGGAGCAGGAAAATTTATTGGATGCTTGATTGCCCATCATTTTCAACTGTTTATAATATTCTTCTGTGTCTGCATATTTTCTCTGTGCACATTACTCATCAGAATAAAAAAAGGAACTATGAAAACCTCGACCAACTGTCCTATGACAACAAGCGAGGACCTAAGGTATACTTGCATGGTCAATGCACGCCGCCCACCAACTTTAAACGTTGCAACTAGAATCTGGCCAATCAGCCATCGGCCGAACCCAGAAATGCCCTTATCTTGGTAGCACGTGTTTCTTTCTTACATCGAAACTTTTTTTTTGGTACCCTTATGATTTAAATGACGAATGGACTTGTTTTGATCGATTATGATTTTCGGTTTTCAAGAAAGAAAAAAAAAAAGAGAGAGAAAATTAAACACGCTCCGCTTCTGTCATTATCATTTTTTTTCCTTTCAAATAAAGGAATGCATGATTCAGACCAAATAGAAAAAAAGCTCCTTTGTTCCTTTGTTTAGATGCGCTAGTGTGGGACACGTCACATTCCCAGATACTACTTCCTCCCTTTTGCGCAGCACCTCCTAGTTTTTTTTTTTTCTTTGGGCAGAACAAGCCTCTCACACCCCTTTTTTCCCGGTTTCAGTTTCCGGTTGCATCGGCCTCTCCCCCCAAACCTCTAACATGCACGCCGTTCTCTGGAGCCTTGATAACCCTCAGCATTGCATGCAACAACACAGACGTTTATCCCCCTCTAGCTTTTTTTTTTTTTAATAGTTGATCCAATTTTTCTTGGAGCGCTGTCATTTTTCCTCCTTTTTAAATAACACAAAAGCAAAGACAATTCAGCAAAAGCAATGAAAGAGAGGTAAAAGAGGCAGCATGGTCCTGGGGTGGGGAAGTGTCTCTTGCTTTTACTGACTGTTTGCCCCGATCCCAGGCAGAGAAAATCCTCCAGTTCAACCAAGAGACTAACTTAACTGCCCTGCTGCTGGAGGCCAAGGAGCTGGAGGCTCGCGTGATCATTCTGTCTGCCAGGTAAGATATAATGATGGACACTCTGTTATATTAGACTTATGGGGCTCTAATAGGTTACAGTGGGTTCCTCATATTAGAAGCTGGCATCATTTATAATAAATGGTACACATTTTATCATCCTGCTAAGCATTTAAAAAAAAAACAGCAATGTGAATAAAAGAGAAACATGGTGGTGGTAGTTCAATACAACACAATAATATTTGCTAAATAAAACTTAGCATAGCTGCTAGGTATTTTCCGGAAAGGCTTTCAGAATAGAATGTAAGGACTAATATACATTTGTCTGCAGTGAAGACGATGCTGCAGCCGTGTACAAGACTGCTCGGTTTCTCAACATGACTGGCTCTGGCTACGTGTGGCTAGTCGGAGAGCGAGAGATGTCTGGTAAAGCTCTGAGTGAAGCTCCTGATGGTACGTATGGGACGACGGAGATGAAGTAGAGACCCTGGAAAAGCACTCGTTCTCCCTTCTGTCTCATTGTCCTCAGTTTTTATTAAAGAAAAAGTCATAAATGAGTCTTCGATATAAGACTTTATATCTGTGTAATTGTCTTTAAATTGAAAATATAATATTCCCATGTTCGCTAGTTGCTTAATATTCCAGGGATGTTAAGTTTTTTGATATTAGTCAGGTTATTAATGACAGGAAACAGACAGCTTATTTGATTATTTTAATGCCAACACACACACGCACACACACACGCAGGACTAATCGGCCTTCAGCTCATTAATGGCAAGAACGAGTCTGCACACATCAGCGACGCGGTGGCCGTCGTGGCTCAGTCCATTCAGGAGCTGTTCGAGAAGGAGAACATCACTGAACCTCCTCGGGGTTGTGTAGGCAACACCAACATCTGGAAAACCGGGCCACTCTTTAAAAGGTCAGGATAATGTGCAAATTCAAACAATATCTGTGTCCGATTGTGTCTGATCTGGAATATCTGCGTCTGATTGTGTCTGATCTGGAATGTCTGCGTCTGATTGTGTCTGATCTGGGAATTCTTTTTTACCTACTCTGCATAAGTTTTGCAGAAATGTAATCACTTGGATGTGTAAGTGGGCAAGATTGATCGCTTTTTCTCCCTGATTTCTCCCTGGTGTCAGGGTTCTGATGTCATCCAAATACCCAGAAGGTCTGACAGGACGAGTGGAGTTTAATGATGATGGAGACAGGAAGTATGCTCATTACAGCATCCTCAACTATCAGAAGAGCAGGCTGATTCAAGTCGGCATTTATAACGGAACTCAGGTGTGTGGCTTTTTTTAAAGACAAGATTTTGCAAACGGGGTGCCATTTAGACTAAATGTTTTATAATCATTATTTAACATAGAATTTTGGAAACCATTTTTATATAATGTGTGAACCATTAAGATGTTTGCTGTGTGGCTGAAATTTAGCAAAATGTGCACAGAAATTGGGGGCACAAATTGGGGTAAAAACATGCTAATGACATGATGTTATGCTAGCAATTTTTTATATATATATATATATATATATATATATATATATATATATATATATATATATATATATATATATATATATATTTTTTACTTCCTTACTATAATTTGTGCCAAGAGTCTCATACATTACTAAATTTGACTAAATATTACATAAAAAGAAAATGTTGTTCTTTCCCAAACTGTTACCACAAAGCTGGAAAGAAACATTTGTATCTGGATCGTCTTTGGATGTGGTCAAATAAATATTTTCCTGCACTTGAGCTAGGAGACCCAAACCTGTTCCAGCATGGCAATGGAATGGAAGCTCTTCTGCTATAGAGTTCTGCTATTGACCTTAACCCTACTGAACACCTCTGTAAACCACTGGCTGCACCTCAGTCCTCCTTACCTCACCTACATCAGTACCTGATTTTACTGACACCCTTGTGGTTGAATGACTTTCACACAAATCTATCAAATCTTGTGGAACATCTTCCCTAAAGAGTGGAGGTCAGGTTTTTATATAGTGTGTATATATTTGAGTCTTGAAAAAATGTAAGAATCTAATTAGTAGACTTGAAGGTCAAGTGTAGGGATGATGAACTTGTTATCTTAATATGATGAACTTTCTGTCCAACAGGTTATTGTGAAGGGCACTTTAACTCTACGTTTCATACGTATTTGTAATTATGTGGGATAAAAATGGCACCCCGATCTCAAAATCATCTGAACAATCTACATCTAGGTCACTTGAAGCTTATTTTAGGCTGCTCTTTCCCAGGTGGTGCTAAATAAGCAGAGGAAGATCATCTGGCCTGGAGGAGATACAGATAGACCGAGAGGATTCCAGATGTCCACGTGGCTAAAAGTACACCGATTATAGGATTTCACTTTCTACGCATATTTATTTCTTAGATACGATAATAACTAGCAAAATGGATGATATTTTTTTCATGAGAAGAGTCGCAGCATGGCAGTTTGCCGAACGTTTTCTGTGCTGTGGTAGAAATTCTGCCCATCCTCCAGATTCAGAACGATACCTTCCGGTTTCTTACAGATCGTCACGATACATCAGGAGCCTTTTGTGTACGTAAAGCCGACCATGCTGGATGGAACCTGCAAGGAAGAATACACACCGAATGGAGTCTTAATTAAAAAAGTGATCTGCACTGGACCGAATGAGACTATCCCAGGTAACAAAACAAACATCTTTGGAGTCTTTAGGTTGACTCTAACGCTGGTGTGACAAAAATTGTATGTTGGATTTTTTTTACTTTGCTGTTTCAGATTTATTTTGGCTTTAATTATTAAAGTGATGAGCAAATATAAAAGCTGATTGGACAGAAAGTGTAAATTAACTTTCCATTACAGCAGCCGTGTTTCTATGAATGTTCTTCAGTTAAAGAGGGATTTGATGATGGAGACCCCAGAATTTTCATAGATTAATAAAGTAATAGCAAAGATAGTTTTATCAAGTTTAGGGCAAATAGACTAATGTTTGTCGTTTATGGAAGGAGTCTCCAGTGTCAGTAAAGTTTTCCACCACTGGAGACTTTCTATTTTCTGTTTCTGCACTTTTTGTGTTTCTCAGTAACATGCATCTGGTTTCCCGGTACGTAAAATTTTGTATGAAATGTCGTTTATTAATAAATGGACCATTTAAATTCATGTTGAATGGATTTACAAGATGTTATTAAAGTGAACGTTAAGGGAAAAGGTGCGCTTGTATAAATCAGAAGTTGTTCATTTAGACGGCTTGATTTCTTACACGGTTTGGTTACAGGACGTCCAACAGTGCCTCAGTGCTGTTATGGATTCTGCGTCGACCTACTGATCAAGCTGGCCATGACTATGAACTTTACTTATGAGGTCCATCTGGTGGCTGATGGGAAATTTGGAACACAGGAGAGAGTGAGTTTGGCTTTACTTTGCCGTATTCAACCAAATTATTTCAATGCAATAAAGTATTGTTGCATAATTATAAGATAAGCAGAGGTTCCATATTTAGGCTGAATATCCCTTGGCCCACAGGTGAACAACAGCAACAAAAAGGAGTGGAACGGCATGATGGGAGAGCTGCTGGGCGGCCTTGCGGACATGATCGTTGCTCCGCTAACCATCAACAATGAACGAGCTCAGTACATTGAATTCTCCAAACCGTTCAAATATCAAGGACTCACCATCCTTGTGAAAAAGGTACAACTGCTAGTACCAGTATAGGTGCATGAGAAGTATATCAGCATTTCACAGCTTTGAAAGCTCACAGTACCATACTCATGCCTAGAGCCCACTCATACCTCGTACCCTATCATTGATTCATGAGATTTATAAACTTTCTATGTATCAGGTCTTTACAATATCTTCTAAACTTTAGGACCCATTAGTTACAGAAGGTCAGAAATGTATGACACGTCACTGTGTGTTACAGGAAATTCCTCGTAGTACGCTGGACTCGTTCATGCAGCCGTTCCAGAGCACGCTGTGGCTTTTGGTGGGTCTGTCGGTGCATGTGGTGGCGGTGATGCTTTACCTACTAGACCGGTTCAGGTACACATTAGTGCTGGAGTGACTTGCTGTGTCTTCCATGAAGTGCGCCTCTGGGATGTGTGTTTGGGTTGTTTTTTTTTCAAAAAAGCGGCATCGCTGTTGCTGTCATTTTGGAGGTGGGGAGATGTGGGCTGGCTGTGACGTGTAAGATTTGTCTTGTTCTCTGTTCCCTTTTTCCTGTCTTTGCAGCTTGCTCGGTCATTGATGTCTATATTTGGACCTGTTATTGTTGTCGGTGTCTTGTTTGTCTTTGTTTTGGACCTCAGAGTGTCAAAATCTGTTGAAAAACTTGAGCTGTTCACTCCTGTTTATCCTCTGCCTGGTTGGTTTTCAGCCCTTTTGGAAGGTTTAAAGTGAACAGCGAAGAAGAAGAAGAAGATGCCCTCACCTTATCCTCGGCTATGTGGTTCTCCTGGGGAGTGTTGCTGAACTCTGGAATTGGAGAAGGTTATTCTGACACTTTGTTTTCTGCTCACGTCATAAAATGGCAGGCTAAAGGCCCGTCTATAAATAATTAGACAGCAAATGCAGCACACAAAATGATTTGGAAATCAATCCATGACCATGAGGTTAAATTAGAAGAAACCAGCTTTTATTTGAAGCAATATAAATCTTTATTTTGGAATTATACATTTTTGTCATATATTATTGGCTAAAATGATCAGCTGCTTAGTAGGTTCTCAGCTGGATGAGCGCCATTGCATAATAATTCTGTACACAAGAGAGCGAAAGAAAGGTTGAGAGTTAATTCTAGATGTGGCATTTGCAATTGTAATCTCCCAGCAGAACACCATTAAGTCAGAATCAATTCTTTCGAAACATTAGCTATAATGCAGCATTCTGTTGAGATTTACAGCAGAAACATGCAGAGATCAGGAAGAATATTACATGTTGATAAGAGTGACCATTACCAGAATTCTGTAAAAAAAAATCTCACGTCATCTGTAAAATAATAAAAAAGGTTCCAATGATCTCCCAGAAATGCTAATCTTGCTAATAATAACTGAAAGCTAAATGTGCAAATTTGAAAATGTTATGTATAGGCAGGCTTTATAGTAGTATTCTTTTTGATCCTAAGATTTTTTTGTTGGTTTTGTATCATTATACAGGGGCCCCGCGTAGCTTCTCAGCGAGAATCCTTGGTATGGTGTGGGCCGGCTTTGCTATGATCATCGTAGCATCCTACACTGCCAACCTGGCTGCCTTCTTGGTGCTGGACCGGCCTGAGGAGCGCATCACCGGCATCAATGACCCGAGGGTAAGTTCCTTGTTATTTTGTCATGTATTATTATGTTTTTTAGATCTAAAAAGCTGATAGCTGTTCAACAGTTTGCTCAACCATCAGTAACTACTTGAGCCTGATCAGAACTGTGATGGATCTGAAGCCAATTCCATTGGGCATGTGGCAGGAATTCACCATGGTTAGAAAAACAGTCTATCACATTTACTGTACATTCAAACCAGGACCGTTTCGTGCACCCTGGGTGAGATTCCTATTTTTACCCCCTTCAAAATGACACTGCTCTCCCAACACAATGCTCCACCCCACATCATACAAATTATTCACAAACTTCCATAAAAAGGTTAAACACATTTAATAATCAGTGCAAAATTGCCTAAATTCAAGTATGTAAACCTATACTGTATATTAAACTTGTATACTATACTAATGTAAATGAGCAAGGACGAATGAGGCGGCAGGGCAAGGGGGCGCTCACTGGGACCCCCAGCTGGTTGCACCCCAGGCAAGGTTTGCCTATGCCTAGAAACGGTGCTCAAACACCCATTTACAACTATAGGCAATTTAGTGTAAATACTTGCATGTATTTGGGTTTGAGAGAAAACCAGAGAACCCAAAGGAAACCCAGATACAGCGAGAACATGTAACATTCTTCAAGGACAGGACCTCAGGATCAGGATCAAACCTTGGATCCTGGAGCTGTTGGGTAGCAGTTCTGCCTGCTGTCACATCAAATGACTTATATATAAAGAATCTACTTTATTACATATTGTCTTGTTGGCTTTATCTGTTGGCAGTTGAGGAACCCATCAGACAAGTTCATCTACGCCACAGTGAAGCAGAGTTCGGTGGATATCTACTTCCGGCGTCAAGTTGAGCTGAGCACCATGTATCGTCACATGGAGAAGCACAACTACGAGAGCGCTGCTGAGGCCATCCAGGCTGTCCGGGACAAGTGAGTCACCAGTGCAACGACTGCGGCAGGTTTGCTTGTGTGTTTACTCAAGGAACGGTGGGCCTCAGGTGTTTTCAGGTGTCAGGCCAAGTTGAGAAGCGATAGCAGGTCTACCTATGTCTCTCTCACTTACACAAGACTTAATGCTGAGCTTAGGAACACCTTTTTCAGGTTTCCAGCAAAATCGTCTCTGAGGGAATCCAATGAGGGACAAAGGTCCACTGGTCCGACATTGGATTTCCTTTGCCTATGAGATGACGGTTTGTAGTTCTGGTAACATTTAAAAACACTCACACAAGTGGGAGGCACAGAGGTGAGAAGGAGAGTTGCGTAAGTGTGTTATTACTCACTGTACTGTTGCACCATACCCCCCCAAAACCCATCCTTCCCTTCCTACCCTTCCCTCCCCCCTCCCCCACAGCAAGCTGCATGCTTTCATCTGGGACTCTGCGGTGCTGGAGTTTGAAGCTTCGCAGAAGTGCGACCTGGTGACCACGGGAGAGCTGTTTTTCCGTTCGGGCTTTGGCATAGGCATGCGCAAGGACAGCCCCTGGAAACAGAATGTGTCCCTGGCTATTCTCAGGTCTGTCCCAGCCGAAGCATCAATACTGTATGCTCCTATATCTTTTAGTTTGGTCTTGTTTTCATAGAGATCATCATCGGAGATATTGTTCTTACTCATCTCTCTCTGTGTCTCCCTTCTCCTGACCCTGCTCTGCTATCTGTGTCCGTGTATTTGTGTGCGTTTTGGGTGCAGTCTTTTGGGAATTAACACAACCATCTGCCCAGTGCTGTATAATAATAATTTACTTTTTCCCCCTTCCTCGACTCCCTGCAGTTCACATGAGAATGGCTTCATGGAGGACCTGGATAAAACCTGGGTGAGATACCAGGAGTGTGACTCAAGGAGCAATGCCCCAGCCACACTCACCTTTGAAAACATGGCAGGTATGGTATGCACTCAGTTGAAGATAATCTAAAAGAGATTGGACAAAAACTGCAGCGGTAAGGTCCTGTAGCCCTTTTTTGTCCAATGCCTTTTCTCCTTTATTTGTCTTTCCTTACTCATCCAGGTAATCTAACCATTTAGGCAACATTTGTAACTCAATTTAAGGAGTTGGCCCAGTCTCCATTGGTGAGATTCACATTTCCTAAATGGTTTCTTTTGATTTCTTTAATATCTCTATGTCTTGCTCTACCAGGGGTCTTTATGCTGGTGGCTGGAGGCATTGCAGCAGGGATCTTCCTCATCTTCATTGAAATTGCATACAAGCGACACAAAGACGCTCGCAGGAAGCAGATGCAGCTAGCCTTTGCGGCCGTCAATGTCTGGAGAAAGAACCTCCAGGTAAGAGAGCAACTCCGCCACCATCCGAAAGATCATAAGATCACTGCCCATAACCTCAGTCAGCCGGGGTGTAACTTTTCAGTGAAACCCTTCCTAGCTGGAGGATGGGTTGGAAATCAACAATCTCTAACTTTATTATTGTTCAGTTCTTGGGCTCTAAGATGGCAACCCAGGAAACAGTCCCCAAAGTTAATCTGGGAAGTACTTGGCAAGCCCAATCAGACTCCTGTCTCTTGTCTGTCCCAACAGGACAATAAGGAGAGTGCTGTGAGTCAAGTTGTGGCTGCAGCTGGGACTCCGTCTTTAGTACGTAAAGCAAGCTAATTTATTCCGCTGTCTTCTTCTTGCTGAGCTTCTGAACAAGATGAATGCTCTAAAGTACCTCTGAACAAAAAACACTGATTTTTTTAAAATGGTTCCCTTTTGGAATCTAAGTTAACAAATTGCAGCTGTGGTCTACACCTTATTGGTAACATTAATCAATTCAGACTTTTTCATTACAAGAGTTCTTTGGTTCCCAGGACTCTGTATCTTCAGGAGTTCAAATCCTAACAAAATATTAGCCGTCCATGGCTGGGTGTCCAGGAGGGCAAACTTTGCAATGCTTTGCAATGGGTATCATTACTTTTTCCTCTGCCAGAGAGGCACTAGACAATCATAAGCTTCTTTGAAATAATATATGCAGAAAAGGAAAGAGCACTTTGCTCTGTGTGTAATGTAGCATGAGCAGAAGTTGTGTCTTGTGCTAGCTTTTACCCTTCCTGGTTTTTGGCAAAAGCATCATGTGGAGGGAAAGCTAATGAGTGTATAATAAAATAATTGTGTGTAATAATAAAAAGAAAGACACTACAGATAAACAACATGTGGTGTCTATGTTTCGCCTCTAGAGGCCGCTCTTGTATGTATAACGAAACCCGGAAAAACTATTTGCCGATCGTTCCAGCAATCAACTATCGTGTCGATTAATCGGCATTACTGACAAATCAGTCGACCACTATAAAAAATTCTCATACTACCCTGTATGTATTATGCTACCAAATTTGACTAATGTTAATGATTCAAATTGTATGTTATTGTATATTTTGACAGATTTGGGTTCAGGTTAAACATTCCATTGAAAATAATGTCAAAGATAATCGCTGATTCAAAAATCCCATTTGTATCTCTCCATGACAAAGCAAGTTTAATGTACTAGCATTAAATAGCCTAGGTAGCTTAAGTAATGTTGTAAAATCTGTAATCCAGCTAACTATTCAGGATGGGTGATGTGGAAAACATGAATGACTGAATGTTACTAGAAAATGTTTAGTAATTTTTAAGCATTGGATTTTCAAAATTGCATGTTCAGGGGTACTTTAAAGCTTTCAAAGCATAGCATAAATATTAGTTTGGAGTTGTTATACAAAGCTATGCTGTATAGAATAGCTGAATAGAATGTGAATGGAGTCCTAAGCAGTGCCAGTGATATTAGCCCAGCCTCTGAATCACAACTATGTAAATCTGCTCCAAAACAAAAGAAGCAGTAAATTGCATAGTCTGAAAGTAAATGCTGCACTGGTATCAGGTAATGAAGTGCGGAGATCAATAATGATATGCTTTAGGCTTTGCTAGTCGAGCAAAACCAACTCAATCCTATTCACTCCCCGTTCTCGCTTAGCTGCTTGATTTCCCTGTGTGCCCTGTGGCTTTGGCACAAGGCCTCCCCAGCAGAGCTGTGGGTTTTGGGAGGGAGGGTGAGTGAATGGGGAAAAGGCACAAGGCTTCTAGGAGACTGTGATGTGCGCGCAGAGGTAGGTCAGCCTCACGCTGGCGCTTTGTACGCACTGACAAAAGGTCATTGCCGCTGCTGTCGACTCGACAGCGGTGCCACAGAAAGGTAAGATCACAGTCTCATGTCTGTGTCCGCAAATCGATGTCCAGAAACCATCTGCCATACACGTTACACACGCAAGCGCTCACATAATCACACATGCACACAAACACTCCATCTGTTTTAACACCGTTTTTGTGTGGATTTGTGTTCGAGCGCACAGAAGACGTTGGTATGTTGGTTCCTGCTAAGAAGGAGAAGATTACAGTTCGTGTTTTTAAGGGTGTTACCACCGGATTTACTATTGTAATTGGACTGTACTAGCAGATTTTGTTTAGACTTCCGAATTCTTAGCAGGATTCCGGATGTTTTTCTGAACCTAGCACAAGAGCCTGTGTGTGTGTGTGTGTGTATGTGTTAGTTCGATTCACATAGAAATGTATGCTCCGAGTGTGTCTGAAAGCATCAACGAGCATAAACGTCCACCTTTGACATACTGCACCGTGATTAGCCTGGTTAGCTTGTGTGTAATATGCGTGTTGCACTTTTGAATAACCTGCCCAGTTTTTTACGAGGTGCTTCCATTTTTTTTCCAGCTAGAATAAGGATCCAGTTCGCAAACTGCACGCGTTATTCCAAAGTGCACCACCAAGCGGTTAACCATGATGACAAAACAGATCGATCTTTTTTTTTTTTTTTTTATAATAATATATAATATGTAATGCAAATGAAGTAAGGTGTTTAAATGTGCCGATGCTTGTTTGTGGGTCGACTGCATGTCACTGTACAGCATCTCTGTACAATAAAACAACTGAAAAATATACAAATATGTATGCAATTCAGGATATTTTCGGGAACTGTGAATTTCAATACAAAATATCATTTCAGACCTCAGCTAATATCCTGGTTCCTATTTCAGCTAATCATGTTTTCCTTTTTTTATTCATACGATCATTATGTAATGCATTTTTATCTGAATGAGCATTGCATACAGTAAGCTGCCTTGCTATCGCTAGCATCTTGCTCATTCAATGCTACTTCATTCCAGTGACATTCTTCAACCTCAAAATCCTTAAAGGAATAGATTATATCTAGGATTGGATTGCGATCGATTTGCACAGGAAATCCAGTTCAAACCTAGATATGATCTCGATTCTTGTGCTACCTTTAAGCGACAGAGGTATTGAGTTGTGTTTAAAAGTAATCGTCAGGCGAGCTTAGAGGGTTCATTAAGGATATGAAGTCTAGTGTTGATATGCTTTTGTGCCATAATATGCTTTTTCTTGTTCACTGCCAGACCTTGCATGTGACTGAAATTCACACCACACTTTTATTCATATCTTGCGTGTGGGGTGAATTTCCATTATACCTAAAACAAGGTATAATGTTTCCAAATGATACTGATATATACTTACTCATGTTTCTATCTTCTGCTGCCCTGGCATTTTATTGATTGCATTTATACCCCAACAACCCCTCCCTTGCCCACCTTTCTTAAAAGTTGTGTTTTATTGTGATTTTCTTGTGATATTCAGAGCTGCTTGGCTTTGTCGGTGCCATTATTTTCTTACCTTTATTTTTTCCGCTCTTCCTCTGCTTTTTGCTTATGGATCTTAAAGTCTTAATGATCTTTAAGTGAATAAATATTCTTTTTTTTTTCTTTTCTTCTCCTCTATGCAGCCCTCTTCCTCTGTAGAGACTCAGGATGTAAGAATACCTTAAATATGAGCTTTTCTCACACTAACACACTCAGTCTTCCGCTGTATCCTCGTCGCATAGTGTAGAGGCCAGACAGTAGCCGTGGGGGACTTGGGATGCTGGAAAGGAGGGAGGGAGGGAGAAAGGGAGGGAGGGAGGGAAAGAGAGAGGGATTACGTAGAGTGTAACTATATTTTAAGTATGGACCATATGGATGGATGTATGAATATCTGACCTTTACCTCAGGTACAAGTGCACAGAAGTCTATGGTGGTACACACGAAAAGGACCCTTATTTGCAAAACTTTTCCACAAATGCTTAGTTATCAAACCATATCACTGATATCACAGACGTAGGAGCATGTTTTTAGGTGAAGCCATTATTAAGTTTTTATACCACTTTAAAAGCTTTTAGTAATTATCAAGACCCTATATATGTTTCCTATATCTGAAAAAAAGTATTCAGTCTTCTCAGTATCTTTAATACACGTGTAGTGGTCTGGGAAAACCTAATTAGATGTCAGTATATCTGAAACAGCTGAAAACATATCCAAGTATTTTAAGTTTTAACAGGAAATGTTTTTATTTAGGCTAGTTTTCATGCTAGCTTTGGCTGCAAACAAGGAGCTAGTTCAACAACCAGAGTGATAAAAATGGGCAGTTTTCTAACACTGAGTGGTTTTCTCCCATTTAAATGATTTAATCTAGTTGATGGATATCACCATGGAATAGAGAAACAAAACCCACTTATCAGCAAAGCATTAAAACAGTTTAAAATTTGAAGGTGAGACATTTAGCTAACAGAACAGAAACGGGGGAAATTAATGCGCAAAAATATCAGATATCACTACAGTAATGAGGCAATTTGTGTAATTGTTTAATGTGGATGATGATCCTAATCAAAGCAAGAACTAATTTCCATCATTAAAATTCTTTACAATTGGCCAGCAGTGTTGTTTTTCTCCCATAAGGAGATTAGCTTGTATATGAATAAATGATTTAAACTGCGAGCACTTTCCTTATGCACGCGAAAGACTGTAGTTTCCCGACACACGTGGTATAGAATATGTTCGTAGACGATATTCCGATTTGACAACACAAGCTTTTCCCAAGCCTCCGCACACATAGTTTGGGGTAAGATTATTTGTGGGGTGGGTTGGGGTTTGAAAGAAGTTTTGGTTATAATGCCAGACTAAGACGGTGTCACTCAGTCGGAGAACATGAATAATTATTCTACGTATATATTTATTTTAGGATAGGAAAAGTGCTAGAGCAGAGCCCGACCCCAAAAAGAAACCCTCTTTTAGGTCCATCAGTACCACCCTGGCCTCCAGCATCAAGAGACGTAGGTCCTCCAAAGACACGGTAAGGAGATTAAGGAATGGCATCTCCTGCTCGTAGTTTCTCTCTCCCTCTTTCCTTTTTCCTTCTTTCCTTTTTTCTCACCCTTCCTTCCAAACTTTCCTTCTCTCTGTCCTATTTTCCTGTCTTAAATGCCATCTCATGTCCGATCCAAGAGAGTCCCATTCCACTCCGGCCACGTGTCTTGTCAGTCAGCCATTCGGTCCACATCCTAAGCTCATCTGTCAGTTAGGACTCGTCCCAAAGAGGACAGCAGGGACAATTTAGGCCTTACAAGACAACAGTGAAAAAAATTAATTCTGGAGGGTCACCATATAGGTGTGGGGGCGGGGGTATCTGTGATCCAAGAGGAGGGGGGCAATGCAAAGCACCTGGTTCATTTGGGCTGCTTCTCTCAGGTGTTGCTAGTCCTGGATGTGGTGTGTCAGTGGTGTTTGTACGTTTCTATATGTGTGTGTTTTTTTTTAATCATGTACCTTCCTGTATTTGCCTGATACGATTAAAGTGAATGTGATCTTCCTATATGCTGCATTACGTGTTCCCCAGCGGCATGCTTCAGTGTTGTGTGTGTTATCACTCAGACTAACCTTGATTTTTTTTTCTAATACAAACAGCACATCATTTCTTTCTAGGCATGGAATATCACACAACTAATGCTAATGCATTTTGGAGTTTTTTTCCTAGAGGTCTTCTATAAAGCTGTGCTTAATAATATCCCATAAGTTAGGATATTAAAAATGCATCAATGCGAATAAGTCAATTCTTTTTATTTAGTTTTTAGGACTCTTTTTTCTTTCCTTCTTTTCCACATCTTTTCAACTTAGCACCAGGACAAAAAGGCATTCCCAGAGTTCTACTTACCTCAGAGAACCAATACTAACAAATGTATCTTAAATTCTTATAGGCATTTGTCTAAAAATGGTCAAAGAAGAACACAGACTGACCAAAATATTGTTTCGACCGGGTTTTAGTCATGGAATGTCTTTGGTTGATGATCACACTGCTGGAAAAGACCATTCTTCATACAGTTGTTCCAGCGCTAATCCGATTTGAACGATCAGTCACGATTAATACATTTTCTTTCCCTTAGATATATCTACTAATTTGTGTTTGTTATATTCGTAGTCTAACTGTATTGACTTAAGTGTGTGTGCATGTGAACGTAAGAACCTTAGGATAAATAAATCTAGATGATGGCTTGTAAGAAAATGTTTCAAAATAATCCTGCAAGAAGAGAAGCAATGAAACCATCCTGTCAGTCACCAATGTATTTATTTAATTATGTTTTATAATATCAGTGTTTAATGAATGGCTATATATATATATATATATGGATTTATTAGTGTTGATGTCCCCTACATACATGCCACGAAACTCCTTTCGTCCTCCGAAAGCATGCAACGTGTCTGTCAACGAATCCCCGAGTGTGTTGTGGTAGTAATAGTAGTCATAGAAGTAGATGCACCTTTTTATCCTCCCTCGTGGTTGTGATGGTGGTAGACGTAGAAGCGTTGTGTCTCTGTCTCTCTTGTTGATCCACAATCTCTCATCAGGGGGCGCTGTGTGCTTTGATACGCAGTGCCAACAGCGAGCCTCCTCAGAGAACACAACGGGCACATGTATTCACAGGGGGGCCAGAGGCACTGCCATGACGCCATGCCAAGGCTGCGAAAAACACAAAACCTCTCTACAGCGTCATCAGCAATATTGCTGGACTTAAAAAAAACAAACAAAAGATCCAGCAGTGTTTTGATGATTTTCAGTTTTTGCTTTATGTTCTGTTCTTTTGGAAGGTGAATGTAGTGCATGCTAAACTATGCTACAGTGAACAGATTTCTAACCCTGGTCCTGGAGAACTACCTATCCTGTATGTCCCAGTGTTTTCTCTGCTATTTGACACTTGATCCAGATCTTCTTGAGTTGAACTGGTGGGGGGCGGGGAAACACTCCAGGCTTCAAGAAAAAGGGTTCTTTAAGGCCTGGGCTTGAGAACCTATTGTGTATCCCATAGTCTAGCGTGCACTAATAGGTCTATAGATGTAAGCGCTGTATATAAGTATTAGTTACTCATCCCTGCAAATGCTTTGAATTAAGGGGAAAAAAAATTTCAAAAATTCCCAAATTTTGAAATTTTTACGTTTTTGTGAAGACCATATTATGGATACATGTGTCCATTGTTCTTTTTTTTCCCGAATTTTTTTTTTCTTGTTAAATAATAATAATAATAATAATAAATATTTAATTCTCTGGCATTATGCCTAATATATACCACCTATCGCTTTCATTCAGTTCAATTAAATTAAAGTCTTCAACTGAATTGAGTAAATATAGTTATTCTATATCCAATTTTCACAAAAAAAAAAAAAATAATAAAATAAATTAGTCAAATGCTTCAGCTATGCTTCATTTTGCAGTGGCAGGGTATGTTCTTTCCTTCAGTCGTATCATCGAGGACGTTCAGTTTTCGTCCCGGCCATTGTAACATGGAAGCGATCATCATGTGCGACAAAGAAACAAAATACAACGACTTGATATGCAACGGTATCTGCATGGCTTTTTGAGGTTTTTCCAACTAAGCACTGCAGATATCAACCAAAGCACAAAAAGTAATGCACATTTTCACGCCGCACCCACCCTAGATAAGAACTGTGGGAAGCAAGATCTCGAAGTTCTTCTGCATATTTTTGTTTTACCTCACAGTATCATTTAAACATCAAGTCCTTCCTGTCAGTATCTGCAAATTTTACTGATGTTTTTTACAGACGTCTTTATCAGGACAGATTAGACTGGATTGGTTTGCATGTTTGAAGGGGTTGATGTATGCTGGGTAAAGAAACATGCAGACCCTGGAGATCCTGTTTCCCCTTCTGTGAAGTCTGAACACCTCCTCAGACAGTAGGAAAAAGAAATAAAAATATCGGAAAAAATCAAGATGGAGCTTGACAAAAGAGATTTCCAGCACATATACTCAGGGTCCACTTTACCAGGGAAACCAAACACATTTTTATACCACAGCATTAATGAATTCTTGATTCTGGTCCTGACTATAATTGGCTCGATGGTGGAGGTTGCACATAAATGAATGAAAAAGGTGTTGTAACTGTGTAACCATTTTATATAGAGTACGATTTCTTTAACATTTGCATTAACAGTCATTTTACAAGCCATGTTCCAACATGGAAAAGCCTTAAGGACTGAGCATTTTGCATGTTGCAGTTTCTCTGCAACTTGACAAGCTGCATTTTTTGCCTTATTGCAATTCAAGAAGGAGAACAACGGGGCTGTTTCTGGGAAGGTGAACATAACATGCCGTAAGTCAATCTAGTAACTTGTTTCTTGGACATTCCAGAAACATGGAATGTCTGACCTGAAAAAAAAACCCGAGGAAGAAAACACTTTGTGTGCTGTTATTGGAAAATAATCAATAGCGTGGCAACTCCACCACAATGCACCACTCCAGCCTGATTATTTTACTTTCCCAGCATGCCTTGTGTGCTTTTTATTCCTTCCAATGATGCCCAAAATCGTGACAGCCGCCTCTACTACGTACTCCATGACCAATTAAAAGTTCCCTAATATGTTCCCTAATAAAGTGGCACCCAAGTGTATATCCTGGAGGATTTCTAAAAGTTTGATCGTAAATGACGTCAGATTCGAGTCGGCTTTTGATGAACCTAATTCTGAACTGCCTTAGGAGGTGATGTCTAAGGCACAGCCCCTATTCGGAGTCGGTGACAAACGATTACGCACTATTGACCCGTGCCCTGTGTGTTTTCTGCCTCTATCCCCCTTTCTCGTACTTTCTTTCTCTTCACAGCAATTCCCACCCACAGACATCACGGGCCAGCTCAACCTGTCTGACCCGTCTGTCAGCACCGTGGTGTGAGACAGAGAAAGATTGATCGGGAGATCGTTCATTTCTGAAGGACACATACAGGGTGGGGGGGAATCGGTGTTCGCCCAGGATTTTCCCTCGTCCCTCGTTGCTCACGAGCTTCTGCACCTTCATGAGGAGAAGAGAACGGAGCCGATCTTCTACAGTGAACATTTTTTCGAGACGGGCTCAGCGCTACATCGCATTGGATTCCTTATAACGCACATGCATATACACCTACTTATAGTGTAGTCTTCATAAGTTGACATTCAAACCGGACATCATCAGAAGGTCTTCTGAAACCTAGCAAAGATGTCTTTTAAGTATTTTTTGTATAGGTTGATATATTTCATCAATGACGTATATTCGAACAAAGTCATTATTATTACTAAGTTCGTACACAACTTATATGTTTAGAAGCTGTACTAGATTTTCAGGATCTTTCTGTTGATCTGCCTTTTTACGGTATCAGTTGCTTTCTCTTCTTTAATCGTTGTCTATTCTGTAAGGAAGAACAGTGTTCGAGAGAGCATGCGAATACTACCTGAGTAAAAAAAAAATACATTTAGTGCATTGTGAATAGTGTTAATACTTGAAAAACGATTTCTAACGATGTAATACTGTATATGGCACTTTACGACGACCTTACGACCAAGTGTGTGGTCTTTGGTTTTGTACTCGATACTGTTTGTATACCTTTCGAAAGCCATGCGCTCTTTAGCAGTGAGCCATTTGCATGTTTAAAATGCATGTGAAATTTTTTAGCCATGTCACAAAAACAAAGCGCTGACCTTTTCCTCCCCCCTGCAATACCAACGCCGTGCATATCAGCGTGCGCAAAAACGGCGTTACCTGCAGACTGGATCAGGAGCGACATAAAAAAAGGAAGTAAAGACTTTGCTCCGTAAAAAAACAACTCTTTCTCTGTCTCGCCGGTTGAAGTTCTCTTCCTCTTTCTCAGCTCCAGTCTCTGTAAGGGGTGCATCAAACTGCCACGTTTTTTCATCCAACCATCACTTGGTGTCTCACGCAAAACAGTCTCTCTCTCGCGCGAGACCCTTTTACGCGAGGAAACTCCAAGTGAGTTGCTTTCTATTTAACTTTGGTGCTGCAGTTTTGTATACACCTACTGGTTAGATGTAAAAAACAGGCCGTTTCCCATGTTCTGGGGTTGAGAAACATTTTGTTCTGTTGATCTCTGTTGACCTCTGACATCTGAACCAGCAATGTGAATTATGAGCATTCTTGTTCACACAATCTGTGATGGACAAATGATTGAAAGATTATTCCTTAAATATAACACGCAGAATATATGAACTTGTCATTATTGTGATTTTTTTCAGTTTCTTTTGTCCTAAAAAGGCTATTTTCGATACAAAAAAAATTGCCTTTCGATCTTAGACAACCATAATATAATTTTTAAGGCCATCATCTCTGACAAATGAGTGCATGCATGTTTTCTTTAGTGTTACTCTATTTCAACCCATACTTTATGTACCTACAACACACTATTGTAGCTGCTGTCGGGTCAATTGCAGTGTACATACATTTTGTAGTAGGCTGTATTTTGGCTTTCTGGAGAACTTAAGGATGTGATAAGGATGTGTTCAGTTTTACAGACACTGATATTCTGTAAATCCTGTAGACAATTGACTCATAGACCTAGACATAAGCTTTAACACATTATCATTATAACAAACTCTCATGTTAGACCTATTTAAATGAGAATTGCTTCAGAGTTTGCTTTTTGAGTTCAAGCAAACCTTTTGTTTGTATTTAGATTACAAGGCGAATCAGACATTTCTGTGCAAATAAAAATATTTGCAGATGACAAAAGTGAGTGTGTGATTTGTTTGAGTTGCACGAACAATGGGCTTTAAATTACTACCGTATTTTTCGGACTATAAGTCGCTACTTTTTTCTTGGTCGGCTACTGTTTAGATACAAGCCGTTGTAACGCGTTGAGTCTGGGTGAAGGGAGAGCTCGCTTCTGCCAGGCTATTCCCAAAATACCGCTCTGCTCCTAAAGGAAGCGCAACATATTTCACCTGTTACACCGTGTGTAAGTTGTCTTTCGTTAAAGCCTGTGTAAAGTACATTCGTTATAGACAGGTGCGGCTTATTTATGTTAAAAATAAAAATATTTGTAAAATTCAGTTGGTGCGGCTTATATATGGGTGCGCTTAATAGCCCGGAAATTACGATATGTATAATGTATATAATGCGAAAGGAACACCCAGTATGACACCAGAATAATCCTTAGAATACATTTTTTGTGATACATGAGCTCCTTTCATTGAGGTGTGAGTCTATTTTTACTTTGTTTTACTGCATTACCCAAAGTGATGTCCAATCTCCTGCTGATTGTAGTGGAAATGGGATTCAGCCCTTCCTTCATCTCTACCGAAAAACTGCAATGCGGAGGCGCTTTTATCCGTCCGCCTCTCTCACATCCTCATGTTTGCACTCTGATCAAACAGATCAGATTCCAGAGCTTGATTTTTCATGCCAAAACCACCATTAATGCCATTACCCTCATCAGAGGCTGTGTTAAAGTAAATCATTACCTGTCAAATTGTTGGACAGGAAATTTAATCTGTCATATTTTTTCAATTGTCTCTCGAACAATTGTATAATCTTGCGCAGTTCCACAATTCGTGGTAAATGAGCGCATGCAGAGATTAGTTTTGATTTTGCATGTCTACTGGAAGACGAATGGCGAGACTGAATGCCTTACTTTGTATACGTCAAAATGATGGACGACCTGCCGATTTTTCAGCCAACAATTATTCAAATGTGTTAAAATTACTGAGAATCAGCTGGCATGAGTCTCTTCCATAATTCACATGGCTGTACTGTAGGGAGTCCAATGTGAATGTAATGTAATGTTCACTATTTATATATTTGATGTCCCTCAAACTATTTGATTGTAACATACAGAGCTTTTGTCCTGACCCTATGTTGAAGATTGCATTTTTTAATTTTTATTAATTGCACCAAAAATTAAAAAATTATATGAAATATGTATAAAAAAATGTGTAAAAATAAATTGAGTGCAACGATGTGTGTGTGTGTGTGTGTGTGTGTGTGTGTGTGTGTGTGTGCAAAAGTGAAGATAAACATGTGAAGATTTATTGAAAAGTGACCATAACAGTACAAAATGCAACATGTGGTAAAATAACATTTTTGCAATAGTAAGAGAGAGACAGTATGCCAGAAAGTTGAAGTGATGCTATAGAAGAACCATTTTTGGTTTCCCAAAGAACCTTTCCCAAAGGTTCATGTGTGTGATGCAAAGGATGTTAAAGGTTCTTTACAGAAAAATACAGTGTACATTTCAGGAAATCCTTCTGTACTATAATACATTGAAGTAGCGCAAGGGAACTCTCATTGTGTGTGTCTGTAGCAATAGAAAGCACTCTCTTTAAATAAGGCATGATGAGCAGGAGAATATTCATGGATAGCTCAAATAATCAGGACATTGGGCAACAAAAATTCGCCACTGTCAGCTCAATGTGGGAATTGGCAAAAAGATAATTTGCCAGAGTTGAGCTGACTGTGCCGCACCTCTGCCTGACAGCTGGCTGTTGCAATATGGGCCAATCTTGGGTGAAAGCACTTCTGCTTCCATACTTGGTATAAGGTGTGTGGACCGACGTTTGCCCCAAATACACAAGTGGGTGAGACAGGCTAGTACTCTAATTAAAGAACTCAACTGAAAGAGAGACATTTTACAAAATTGCTTTTTTGCATCCAAGTTATTTTCAAGAGTGCAAAAAGCAGTGGTAGATGAAGTACACAAACAAACTAATTGTAGTTAGAGATAAGTAAAATATTACCCCCAGTAAAAGTAAAAGTGCTCCCTTTCACTTTCATTTCAGTAAATGTTATTCACACATACATAAAAAAGAAATGACTGGAAAAGTCTCCCAAAATGGGAATAATTCAGCAAAGAACAGATACGCAAAAAAGCCACTCAAGTACAGTGAAAAAACTGGCAAAAAAGTCGTTTTTTATGCATCAGCACTGTTTTTTTTGTTGTTGTTTTTGTTTTGTTTTTGTCAATACAAAGTCGAGTACTTTGGTCCTTTGCCTCAAGCAATAAGATAAGATTGGATAAGATATACCTTTATTTGTCCCTCAGTGGAGAAATTTCTCGTGATGTAAAATGAGTACAGACAGAAACATACTATAGTTAAGTAGGGGATTTGTACTATTACTCTAATTTGTCTATCACTGAAAAGTGGCGGGGGGGGCCCCTGGTATCGCCAAGCTGTTACTCTTGGGGCCCTTGTGCAAGGCCCTTAACCCTCTGTGAATCCAGGACGCTGTATCACGGCTGAGATTGTGCTCTGACTCCAGCTTCCTAAAATCTTTGAGATATGCAAAGAAATTATTTCTTCGCTGTGCTGTAAAAGTACATGCGAGAAGAATGATGCATCTTTTATTGCGTACCAAATAACAAAAACTTCTCACAGGAACCATCAGCACCAAAATCACTGACTACATCACCGATATTTCAAGGAATATATAGTAGAGTTGAGTTTTCCTTTAAGTTTCTGCCTGAGGCAGTGTTTGGACACAGAAGTATACAATAGGAAGACCTTTGGGGTTTACTCATGTATGTAAGAAGCACCTGCTCTGGTCTCTATCCAATTATCACAACTACAAAGTACAGTGTGTTCTCTCTCTATCTAACTATCCCTCTCTCTCTCTCTCTCTCTCTCTTTCTTTTCCTCGATCTCTTCCCCCTCCTCTCTCTCTCTCTCTCTCTCTCTCTCACTCTCTCTCATGCACACACAAACACATGCATATTTTTAAGGGCGGTATCCACGCCTGTAGCTCATACAGCAACTGAAAATAAACACCACAGCAGCAACCTTCACAACCAAAGAACTCCTCTGAAGGCGAACAGCTTCCATTTGATTTTTACTTCTCTCTCTTTCTGTCAATCAATTTATCTATCACTCTCTTTCTCGCTCTTTCTGTCTTTCTCTGGACTCACACATGAAATAAAACTTCATCCCACAGCGGATTATGAGGGAATAAAGACCCCAGGTAAACCTTTGTTTGAGAATTTCTTAGAGATTTATGTAGCATGTGTGTGTTTTTAGAGATTTTGTTGGTTTGTTATGGTTGCGGAGGATTTGTCAAGTTATAGTAGAACTTTTAAAAGACAATACAATGTGTGCACAATTTTTATTTTTTTGTCAATTTATTGATAAGGTTTAATTTGTCATTGGGTCATATTTACAGTACAGTGGTATATCTGTATATATTTTAAAATATGCTGAAATGTGTTATTGGTTGACTGCATGATTACCAGGATATATATATATACATACTTTTTTCATTGTATGAAAACTTTATTTATTACCGGTAGATTCTTTATTAAACTTTTACGCTTTTTTTATTCTGGTACCATGACTGATTATTAGAGATGAATATGAAGAATGGAAGCGACACTTCCAAAAGTAGCGTACTGGTTGCATTGTGTGTTTTGGTGATTAGATTTGAAAAAGAGCCAGGACTGTGATTGCAAATGATATGTTTAAATGATATGTTTAAAGAACCGCTAAAGGAGTTTCTGAAGGACCATTTTCTGTCTCTGTATTGCACTGGACAGGATTAAGAGACGACACTAAAATAGACTTACACATACGATTGCATTGAGGCAGGATTGCCTAATTAAACACGGAGGAGTTGTGTTGCTCTGCATTGCATTTAATTGTGTTTCGCAAGTTTAAATTTTCCAGCGTATTGCAGGAGCAGAATAACACTGGAGCAAGTTCAGAGTAGTTCTGACTCAGGGTAAAGGCACAGCTTAAGAAAAAGTAGAAAGCATGACAAAGGAAGTGACAAGGCCATAGGGTCAAAATAAAAATGACTTTCAAACAGTCCTAAAGATTCTTGATTTAATACATTTCTACGCAAAAAAATATGTAGACACCTGACCATCCTCTGTTGGTCTTATTCATGCTGTTGATTCACACAAAGAAACACCCAGTTGTTTAAAAAAAAAATGATTGTCTTGAAGTGAAACTAAAGGGACTTAACCCAAACTCGCGCCATCATAACAATGCCGCTGTACACAAAGCAAGCTTCGTAAAGATGTGATGAGTTAGGATTGGATTTGAAAATATTTACTGGTCTGCACAAAGCTCTGAACTCAACCCCAGTCAGCACCTTTGGGACGTACTGGAACACCGACTGCACCCCAGGCCTCATTAGTGCCTGAGTTTAATAACGCCTGAATGAACTCAAACACATTCCAAAATGAAGATCAAAGCCTTGACAGAAGGGTGAAGGGTTCAAGCAACTCCATTATTGATCTTGGTTTTGGAATTATTTATTTAATGATTTTATTTAGGTTTTGGGGGGTTTGTTGTTTCAACACATGACTACAACAGCACAAATTCATCTTTGGACAAATTGATTTATCCAAATTATTGAGGCAATAATGAGGTAGCATTTGGATAAAGATTAAACCCACAATGACCTTTATCTCGAAATTCTTTGATTCCTTCTTCCACACTTCCAATTTTAGAGAATAGAGGCCCAATCTTTAGACATGCTCAATTACAGTTTGAGGTGTGTTACTAGAATCTGATGCATGGATTTTATGGTAGAAACAATAATGCATTAATTGTAAAGTACATTAATATGAACCTTTGTTTTTTGTTTTTTTATTAACACCTCCTGACCAATCAGATTTGAGAATATAACAACCCTGGGGTACAAACGATGTAATTTTAACAAAAATGTTGTGTGTTCTCAGGTTGAAAGGTCTTCAGATTACCTTTCATTTGAAAGCTATAATGATGGGAGAAAATGAGCAATGCCTGCCAGCACCTGTCTCGTCTCCTCACACAAGCTGGCTGAAAAAGTATCTGTGGAATTGTTTTAGTCCTCAGGCTGATGTGGAACGTGCAGTTAGTAGCGATCATGCGACACAACATTCCTTTTGTTTCAGTAAGCTGTTGATTGTGACTTTTCTCGCTATGCTGGCTCTGGTATCCATGGGGCTCCTGCTGTTCTGGAACTACCAGTGCATCTTTGTTTGGCACCTGTGCTATGAAGATGAAGATCTCACCAGCGAATCTGTATTCAGACACCGATGAGGAAATGATTCTAAAGCACACACTCGGGTTCTAAAATGTCTTCAAACTTAAAAATGCAAATGCAAGACGGCCTAGTGATGTTCAGCATGTTTATAATAATCATTTACTCAGCGTAGTTATTGTGGTAGTGTAATCTCTCAGATTTGCTTGCATTGTGTGGATTAAAGCTTGTGAGATACAGACAGAAGATAAGTTGAAGGAATAAACCAAAATAATGTGTCATACTAAGATCCTGCGCCACTACAAGCCACCAGAACTGAATTAAGTGCCTTGGCGAAATATCGTTTTATGAAAGGGTTTTTAATGTTTTGATGATGCTGCTGGCTTGTGAATGATCTGGTCTGGACACCAGACTGCAGGTTGGGTCCAGTGTCAAAAGAATATGAGTGGAATATTTAGTGGACCCTTGTGTTCTGTAAATGGAATAGGGCGAGGTCATTCTTTATAAGGCCACGCCCATTATTTAAGAATGTATTATCATTAAATTATATAATTGTATAGAGAATATAAATGTATATAATCGTATTTAATTAAACCATATGAATTATTTAAGAGTTAATGTTGTTGTGACCATATGACCATAACTGTAATGACCATATTACAAACTCTGCCTTTGGATTGAACTTTCTGCCTAATAGCAACCACAAGAGGGAAGTGATGTTCGCAAGAAAATGCAAATGTTTTCTGGATGTTTTTAAAATGTGATCTTGTTCAATAATTCATAAATAAAATACCATATTTATACATTTTTTTAGTTCATGGATTTTGTCTTTCCCAAGATGTTCGAGGTCAAGGTAGGATACAGACAGCCATGAAAACACACAATGCACAACACAAAATATAAAGAAAAGCACAGAGGTGAACTTCCCTAACCGAAGATACTCAAAAGCAGAAACTATTCTAGTCTTATTGAACCCATGTTGCAGTGTGGTGGAAGTCTTGCTAATGGTTTGTGCGTAGCTGAATGGATCAGTGGGAGTAAAACAGCTCATGCTTGGAATAAAAACCGCTCTCTTCTAAGGAATCTGTCTTTACTTTGGTGCAAAAGCAGTGGAAATCAAGATGCCTGAATACACCGAGCATGGGAGCTTGGCACACACACACACACACCAGCACACACTGTGCCAAACAAGAACAGCTTAGACCTTGGATTCATTCCAACCACCATCAAGTCACTCTTTAAAACAGTGGAGGTATTTTATTGGATGGATAATCCAGGGGCCTTTTTTTTTACAGCCTGTTCCATGACTCTGCAAGAACAGTATCTGATCAGATTCGGACATTTCAGACTGTTGCAAATTTTGTAGAAAAAAATGTCACAAAATACAGGACATTTAATCAGAATCATACGTTTGTCCTTCAGACTGCAAACAGAAACGAGCAAATCAAAAATAGGAGTGCTACAGTTGCCTTCAGCTCTTTTAGCAACTTGTTTTTGAGGTTTTAGGGTCAGAAAAACAAAGACAACATATTATACAACATGTATAATTGAATATTGACCCTTGATTTTCATTCTAGCTTCATTTTTCTGGCAGGCATCATCTGGCCTACATTTCTGTTGTGCATCAGCTTTAGCCCTATTCAGATAGGAGGGTATTGTTTTTTACAGGTATTTATCGAACAATTTAATAACCTTTGATTATTAGAGCCTTTACAAAGCTCTGTGATGTTAAAGCTGACAGAACAACAGCTGGGTTTTTAAAAATCTTGCTCATTTCCATAGAATCTATCGACTTGCACATTTCAATTTTGTATTCTTGAAAAAAATGTTTTAAATATCAGCGAAACAGATGTCTCTAAAAAGCTTACACCAGCAATAGAGAACGTGCAGAAAGTGCACAGAGCACAACACATCATGGGAAAAAAAGCTCTTCAAATGTGCATTCAGCTCCACCTGAAAACAAACAGACTTTATTGGTTATAACCCTTCCATTGTTCAGGCTTGTTTGATGGCTAAACAACATTAAAAGAAGTTGCTTCCACACAAAAGATGGTGTGATTAATTGGTTAATTGAGTTCCATGAACGAGAAATTGCATGTTGTTTGGTCAGTTCATTTTAATAACCGCTTGTTTTTTAAAGATTTGTGCCATCGCACAGCCCTGGTGCTCTGGTTTCCTTCTACCTTCTAAAAACCTCATGGAAATCAATATTGGGACATCTGATTTGTTCAGCCATATGTGGTTCTTCCCTAACCTGTTAGCAGAAAGTAGGAGGCACACAATTGTATAGGACGTATTTGAAAGCCGTAGCATGACATCTTCCCTTTACTTGAACTAGGAGACATGTTCCAGCATGTCAGTCAGCAGGATTTGCTTTAAATATGCTGCTATAGGAGCTCTTACCTCAACACTATTGAACATGATGAATTGGAACGCTGACTGCACCCTAGGCTTTTTAGAAGACGGTGACTAAATATGGGATGAGATGTTCAAAATGAAGCACATACCAATCTTATGGTGAGGTGTCCACAAATTTTTGACCAAATAATGTATATAGACTAGAGCTAGTATCTATAGTTACATCGGATTTGGCGGTTAAAAATTTACAGAATTTGAAGGACATACAAAATATCTACATTCTGCAAAATAAAAATGTAAACAAATTGTTTCAAAATGTACCAATATATATATATATATATATTCTTAAATGTATTATTTTTTGTTACTATTATTCTAATCTGATCTAGTTTACTCTGACTTTCTTTACTGATCAAAGATTTCAGAAAAAACATTGGAATTTTTATATTATCTAAACTAAATTAGAGGGAGGGGAGAGAGAGAGAGAGAGAGAGAGAGAGAGAGAGAGAGAGAGAGAGAGAAAGAGAGAGAGAGAGAGAGAGAGAGAGAGAGAGAAAGAGAGAGAGAGAGAGAGAGAGAGAGAGAGAGAGAGAAGAGAGAGAGAGAAAGAGAGAGAGAGAGAGAGAGAGAGAGAGAGAGAGAGAGAGAGAAAGAGAGAGAGAGAGAGAGAGAAAGAGAGAGAGAGAGAGAGAGAGAGAGAGAGAGAGAGAGAGAGAGAGAGAGAGAGAGAAAGAAAGAGAGAGAAAGAGTTCTATGTGATGCTCGCTCTACCATTCCCACAATGATCTTTGTGCTACGATGCTTTTGGGAAACTCAGCCCAGGCCGTCTAATGTAACAGTCATTGCACTTGAATAGCGAGGCAGTGCATGGTGCAGCATTAAGATCAGTCCAGGTCCCAATTGTGAGTTTGTACGGAGACAAAATGGACAAACGGCACAGTTGGATCGTCGCCTCGCCTGCGTTTCTGCT
Source organism: Silurus meridionalis (assembly GCF_014805685.1). Lineage (NCBI taxonomy): Eukaryota > Metazoa > Chordata > Actinopteri > Siluriformes > Siluridae > Silurus > Silurus meridionalis. The sequence continues at coordinate 2,652,829 of NC_060898.1, read as the reverse complement.
CTTCTCTGCTGTGGCTCTGCTTCTTCTCACTGTGCATGTGGAGGAGATCCAGGACCCTCCACAATCTATGGTAAATCAGAACATAGCACTTTATATCTCCTTATATATATATATATATATATATATATATATATATATATATATATATATATATAGATATAGATATAGATATAGATATAGATATTAGATTTCCTTCTGTCCTTCATGCATAAATATTTCAGTCGAACTAATAACCTTTCAATAACTTTCTCACTAATATTCAAGTTCCTTGATAATCATATTAATTATTGATTATTTCCTATAAGGCAATAAACCATATTTTTGTTAATCCTATCATTATTAAAAAAACTTTTGATATTTCTTATGAATGGAAATAATAATATATAATAATTAAAAATAATATTATAGATATTTATGTCTTTAATTTACACGTTTATGTCTCTTAAGCTTTTTTTTCCAAATGATTTTCCTTTTTTTTGTTTTTTGTTTTTTTTATGCAACATGCACTATTGTATGTGTGCATTAGCCTCGTTCAGACGTGATTAGTTTTATTACTTTCACACTGATTTTAAGGTTTAAGAAACACTTGCTAAATGTATAAATCCAGAGCTAAACTGACTTTCTGTTAACATCATACGGACACGATTAACATTAAAAACGAGTTTGATAGAAGAAATGAAAAAGGGGGAAAAACATGGAAAAAGTGGTTCTGCCATAAATCTGGGAACTGAACAAAGTATTCATTTATACAGTGTTGAGAAAATCAGCTTTTAGCAGCATGCAGAAAAGATTCCCAAAATCCTGGCGATGGTATTTCCGTTGAAAATCTCCTGAAGGAGTACAGCTGTCCATCCCAGTCCCAGTGCATCTGCTACATCTGTCTTGCATCTATGTGAAACATCTACACTGTGTGGGCAAAAGTATTGGGACAATTTTCTGCCAGATCTACTTCTTCAAAACTGTTAAAAGCTGAAGGCACACACTTGTGGGATGTGCTAGCTTGTATTAGCTTTAGATTTTTCCTTTACCTGACTAGGTGATGTCGATGTTGATACCCTTGTGCACAAAGCAAGCTCCACGAAGATATGGCTCTCAAAATTAAATTAAACTGAATTAAAATTAATTGAAATGAACTGAAAGAAATAATAAAAATTCAGAAAGAAAGAAAAAAAATAATAAATGAATGGATGGATGGGTGGATGGATGAATGGATGGAAGGGTTAAGTGGATGGATGGATGGATGGATGGATGGATGGATGGATGGATGGATGGATGGATGGATGGATGGATAAGTGGATGGATGGATGAGTGGATGGATGGATAAGTGGATGGATGGATTGGATGGATGGATGGATGGATGGATGGATGGATGGATGGATGGATGAGTGAATGGATGGATGGATGGATGGATGGATGGATGGATGGATGGATGAGTGGATAAGTGGATGGATGGATGAGTGGATGAGTGGATGGATGGATGGGTGGATGGATGGATGGATGGATGGATGGATGAGTGGATGGATGGATGGATGGATGGATGGATGGATGGATGGATGGATGGATTGGTGGATGGATGGATGGATGGATGGATGGATGGATGAATGATGGATGGATGGATGGATTGGTGGATGGATGGATGGATGGATGGATGATGGATGGATGGATGGATGGATGGATGAGTGGATGGATGGATTGATGGATGGATGGATGGATGGATGGATGGATGGATGGATGGATTGGTGGATGGATGGATGGATGGATGGATGGATGAATGAGTGGATGGATGAATGAGTGAGTGAATGGATGGATGGATGGATGAATGAGTGGATGGATGGATGGATGGATGGATGGATGGATGGATGGATGGATGGATGGATGAATGAGTGGATGGATGAATGAGTGAGTGAATGGATGGATGGATGGATGAATGGATGGATAGATGGATAGATGGGTGGATGAATGATATCTGTCATGACAAAAACAAGGCCATTTATTGTTTATCATAAAAACATTGTGTGATGTATTTTTGAATATTATGCCAAAGCATAAATGCCATAATATGTGACTTATGAGCATCATTACAACGAATAACTGAATATGAACACACTCTCTGTTTCTTGCCCTCTGACAGTATGGAGTCATACTGGATGCTGGATCCTCTCACACGACCATGTACGTGTACAGATGGCCGGCGGACAAGCAGAACGGCACGGGCGTGGTAACCCAACACACCGAGTGCAAGGTGAAAGGTCAGAGAAGACGTACTGTATCATATTATATTCACATTTATGGAATGTGGCAGGTGCCCTTTTCCAAAGAGACTTTGGGCCAAATGTTTTGGACACCTGCTTTTTTACAGCCATATGTGATGCTTTTCAATTCAGTTGAATTGTATTTTATTTCTGGACATCATCTCAAAGCATCTTTACAGAATGTAAGATTTATAGAGCTATGTTCACAACTATTAAACCCTGATTTAACCCTGATGAGCAAGCAGGAAGGAACCTTAAGAGGAACCAGACTTAAAAGTGAACCCGTCCTCACTTGGGTGACATCAAGAGTGGTGGTGGTTGAGGAGAATCCCCCCTTTCATATGTAAAGCACTTTGAGTGCTGCAGAAAAGCGCTATATAAATGTAATGAATTATTATTATTATTATTAAGAGTGTGATTATAAATCATTACAAACACCAGAGATGAAGAAATATCGTGAGTCTGTGATTAAGAGTAATATCCTTTCTACAGTCTTATAAGGTAAGTTTTAGTGTAACCAGGAGCTCCTGAGCAACATCTGAGATTATTGATTCAACATCTCCTCCATGCCTGGGCCTTTAAATGTTCAATGATGGAGAAACAGCACATGTAGAATGTTATTTGGAGTATTCTCAAAGTTCTCAAATGTCTGAAATCTACATGAATTGGGATTCATCTGGAGCTGGAACATCTCTAAATGGCTTGGGATCATCTTGGAGTCTGAAATCTTCACAAGGTGGGGCACAACATGAGGTGGGATTTTTGAACCAAACTGCTACCACAAAGTTGGAGGCACATAGGATGTCTTTGGATGTTTCCTTCACTTGAACTAGGAGACCAAACCTGTTCCAGCGTTCCAGAACTATGCCAGTTCCATGAAGATACTGTGTGGGTTGAAGTGGAAGATCTTGAGTGGCCTGCTACACCTTTAGGATGAATTGGAATGCTGACTGCACGTGTCCATAAACCTTTGGCCATATGCGTGTGTGTGTGTGTGTGTGTGTGTGTGTGTGTGTAGAAATGTTCAATATGAACTTTTTCCACATCTCTTCATCACTGTATTAATGAAACCTTTCCTATTTTGTTCTTCCATGTTTGTTTTGAAGGAGGTGGAATTTCTAGCTATGCTGGTCAGCAGGGGGCTGCAGGCCGCAGTCTGGAAGCATGTCTCAAACAAGCCATGATGGACGTTCCCCAAGCACGCCATCATCTCACACCTGTGTACCTGGGAGCTACGGCAGGCATGAGGCTCATGAAGTGTGTATAAATGACAACCACATTGTTCTTTGTTGGAATAGATGTTAGAGCTGGGTTTCTTTTTTATTTCAGCATCTCCAGCCCTGAGAAGTCAATTCAAGTTCTTCAGGAAGTGGCCCAAACAATCAAATCCTTCCCTTTTAAATTTCAAGGTGTGAAAATCTTGAGTGGGAAGGAAGAGGGAGCATATGGATGGGTCACTGCCAATTATCTGCTAGAAAACTTCATCAAGGTATCTCATTCAGCAGATTTTCTTCCTTAGCTCTTTTCTATCATTATGTTCTATCGAGCAGTGCCCCCTAGTGGTTTTTGCATAGAATTTTTGTTTCTCCATCAGTATGGCTTTGTAGGCCAGTGGTTAAACCCAGGCAGACCAACAGTTGGAGCACTGGACTTAGGTGGAGCGTCCACTCAGATCACATTTGCCATCCAGGAAGAAGTGGAGGACTTGGAGAACAGCATGACATTACGTCTTTATGGCCAGGATTATTCTCTGTACACACACAGCTACCTGTGCTACGGAACAAATGAGTTTCTGCGTCGGCTCCTGGTCCACCTGATTATGGTACAAGGAGCATTTTAATACACTTACTTCTCTCCTAAACCTGTATAATGGATTGATTGACTTTTTAGTTTATTGAGACTGCTTTCTTTCCAAATCCAGGGTACTTTCTCACTCACCTCTGATTTGCCTGTGAGGGATCCAGATTTGTCTCTGGATTTCTGTAAATTATGCTCTTGCCATCAATTATATTGTTTTTTTCTTCTAGACCCAGGACAACACAGGCGCTGTGCACCATCCATGCTACCCTTCAGACCACAGAGAAACTCTTAACCTGCTACAAGTGTTTGATTCGCCTTGCATTAAATCCCAGCGTCCTGCATTATACACGCCTGAGACACTGGTGATGATCCAAGGCACAGGCAGCTACCAGCACTGTCTGGGGAACGTATCTGAGATCTTCTCCTTTCAGAACTGTTCGTTCTCTCAGTGCTCCTTCGATGGTGTCTTTCATCCAAACACCAGTGGCGGCTTCATGGTACAGAATGTGGTGGTGATACTATTCGAAATATTTAATATACACTTTAATAGAAACACCTGGACGCCAGTTAAATTATCTAAACCTATCATTTTTGCTTTGTTCTTTTAGGCTTTTTCGGCTTTTTTCTTCACACACAGCTTTCTGAAGAAGAGCACAGGCATTTACATCAGCACCCCGGTACAGCTCCAACAGGCCGCTCAGGCTGTGTGTAACATGACCCTCCTGAAGGTACCAGTATCTCAGAGTATATAAGTGATGGCTATTATTGACTTGATGTTTTAGGTAACAAGTGATGGGGTGGTCTGGATTTTTTAGCAGATGTCCTTGTCGACTTTTATCAATTATCTTATACACAACTGAGCAGTTAAGGTTCAGCATTTGTAGGACGGTGGTGAGACCTGAGATGTAGTATGGTTTAGAGACAGTGGCATTGAGTAAAAGACAGGAGGTGGAGCTGGAGGTAGCAGAGCTGAAGATGTTGAGATGTTCATTGGGAGTGACGACGATGGACAGGATTATAAACGAGTTTATTAGAGGGGCAGCGCACGCGAAACGTTTTGGAGACAAGGTAAGGGAGGCGAGATTGAGATGGTTTGGACATGTGCAGAGGAGGGACATGGGGTATATCAGTAGGAGAATGCTGAGGATGGAGACACCAGGAAGGAGGAAAAGAGGAAGGCCAAGGAGGAGGTTCATGGATGTGGTGAAGGAAGACATGTAGGTAGTTGGGTTGAAAGAGGCAGATGTAGAGGACAGGAGGTATGGAGACAGATGATCCACTGTGGCGCCCCCTAATGGCGATGAATTGTGATTAGTGATGATTAAGTGCTGTGGCTTTGAGAAAGTCTGTTAACCCTGAAAAGTTGTATACATGTCTGGGATCTTATTAAATAAAAAAATTTGGGAGCTTATTGGTTAAGGCACTGGGCTTTGGATCAGAAGGTCCTGAGTTTAAATCCCAGCCATACCAAGCCATTGTATAAATTAGATAAATGTAAGTTGCTAAGGATAAGAGCATTTGCCAAATGTTACAGGAGTCCTGAAGATCCTAACTTGATGGAAACGTATAGCTTTACCATTTAAGCATCTGTTTATGTAGAGAATCCACCATACAATCCCCTGTGAATGGGTTGCAGAAAAGATCCAGTTTAAATGAGTATGTTGATGTGAAACTTTCAGAGCTGCTTTTATTTGAGAATTCAACTGCGCTGTGGTAATTTTTGATTTACCTTTTGTTACCTGTGATCTCTGAGAGATTAGACTGAATTTATTAATCATTCACTGTGTTTGCTCACTAGCTGGTATAACACTGCCTTTAGTCACACCTTTTTTTTAAACATGAAATAAGACCTGTCTCTTTCAAGTGTCTCTGATCTGAGCTGGTTAAATAAATAAAAGCTAAATGTGCTCTTCATGTTAGATGTCAGAAGATTTTCCAGAGCAGAAGTCGTACCTGAGAGACTACTGCGCACTTACTGCGTACATCCAGGTACTTTTACTGAAGGGCTTCCACTTCGATAATCACTCCTTCCCCAGAGTTTCCTTTCAGAAAAAGGTGAACATTCTATTTCTCCCATTACTTCCTCTTTTATTATTATTTTTTTAATTAATATTCATTATTTAATCATTTGCCCATGGTTGTTACCAGGCTGGGGACTCTTCTCTGGGCTGGTCATTGGGTTACATGTTAAGCATGAGCAATATGTTACCCGAAGAGAGTGTACATTTGAGACGAGCCCTGCATCCCGGAGCCTGGATCTCTCTCCTGCTTCTTCTAGCGCTCCTCATCAGCAGCATGCTCATCTTCATTGTTTTCCAAGTCTGCCGAAAGAAGGAATGATGTCGAATCATGACCAGTGCAGGGACATGATGGAAACTGGGAATCAAACTTTCTAACCGCATAGTAAAAGCAAACCCACTAACAGCTAACTAGTCATTTTAAAAGCTACTTGCTTTGGTCTATAAAAAGGCAGGAAGAGTTTTGATTAATTCCTATGGAATTCAATTTGTAGAAAACAGACAACATTTCCAACACAAAAGAGCCGAATCTGTAATTCTGATTTATTCCTTTAATTTTTTTTTTTGAGGATTTGCCTTTTATAAGACTTTTTTTTCCTCAGCAGACAAAAAATATATCACCAAACCATAAGAATTTATTTATATTTTTAATGACATAATAAAAATTGTACAACAATATTAAATTGAAATATCAGGTTGCACGCGTGTGCGATTAACACCTAACTTTATTGATTATAGTTCTTTATTCTGAGTCCCTACTCAGATTTCAATTTCAAGTAGGAATTGCAAATCATGTAATATTCTGAAATGGTTTTATATTCAAGATGCTGTTCCTTGAAGGAATTTCGTCTAGAAATGTGTCTAAAAATAAATCAGTTAATATGAGGGCTAATAAAAATAATTAACTAATTCAACATTAGTTGTAATTGATTTATATTTTTTCATTTTAATTTTTTTTTTTATAGAATAAAATTTTAAATCAAGGATTTTATTACCAACATTTTTATTTCAGATTGGTGAATAAAGACCTTTTTCATTTTTTTGTTTTCAACATTGAAACCGAGAATTTTTTTTAATTTGTTTTTGTGTCTGCATTTTATTCTCAAATACATAACAGGGGTTTAGAATCAGTAGAATTAATGACAGAAAATCAGTAGTGGACGATAACAAAGTCAATGTAAAAAAAAAGTAAAAGTGAATGTAATTCGTTATTGTACTTAACTAGGTTTTTTTTTTCGCATGTATGAACTTTACTTAAGTCGTAAGTTGCTTCACTGAGTATTTGCGTTTGGTGAGATTTTTACTTGAACTTCACTGCATTTCAAAGTCAAACATCTTACTTTTGACTACATTTCAGGAAATCAATCGTTCCTTTTTATTAATGAGTGAATAAAAACGTAACCGGTCAAGCACGCAGCAAGCAACCAATCAGGTTAGAGCGTGCGCTCTGTTTTAAACTGGTTTTCTTGGCAGTGACGGATTTAGGCATCTGCATCTGCATCGTCCACCACTGCAGAAAATAACACAGAATTAGAAAACATAATGAGAATATAATGCATGCTGAAATGCACGAGGAGGTTAAATATACTTAAAATCTATACACACCTTTTATTTTTTTTATTTTACTTTATGGGAAATACAGGTGTACCTTCTAACTGATCTTCAGCATCACGGTATCACTGAGGAAAAAAATCAGTGTACAAAAATGTTTATTTTTCTTATTATTATTGTTATCAAGAAATTCAGAATATCTTATGTAGAATATTCTGGATTGCATTGAAGGAATGTGTTTGAATAGTACAGCACAAGCGATCTACATAAAGAAGCATTCAGACATGTTATAATGTATAAATTCAGAAAATAATATAAGGAAATAATATTATATGGGGACAGGTGACATGGAATGTGTTTCAAGTCGATTAAATGTACTGTATTGTGTTCTACATCTATTTTAAATGTATTTGACCTTTATTTTGAATGCATATTTATAGTATAGAAACTTAGTAATATAGATTTCTTTCTCTGTGGAAATCATAATCGATTGAAAAACATCTCATATAAGGTTCAGTCCATTTTTTAAAGATGAATAACACGTATATGGTGGGGTTTTTTTTCCAATTTTAACAACTGCTCGCATTGTTATCGTAAACCCTTTAAAACTATCGGGATCGTCGATAATCCTCGTTGCGCCGCATCGCTTCCCACTGCTTGTCGTACCGCGCATGCGCAGTGTACTGTATTGTGTCCGCTAAAGATGGCGTTGAGTAAAACATTCGGCCAAAAGCCGATTAAATTCCAGCTTGAAGAAGATGGCGATTTTTACATGATAGGTTCAGAGGTACGTTTTTGTTTTTCTGAGGTAACTCACACGCGTTGTGAATGAAATGTGTTGTTTCGGACTGTTTTGTGGAGAACATCCCGCTATTGTGAATGTGTTGCTGCTTAGCTAGCTAGCTAGCATGCTAGTTCGGATGGTGCCTCAGACGCGTCCACAATGAATGGAGGAATATATGAGGAGCAGTTTATTTACTTTTATTTTTATTTACTTGTTCTTTTTAATATGCTATTACTGAATTTCACGAAGTGGTTTCAAAGACAGAATCCCAGTTTGTGATCTGCTGCTATTCTTTAGAAGGCCCTCATGGTTTACAGAAACTACCTCCTGGGACATGATATCGGTTTTACCTGAAGTAGATTTCCATTGTTTAGGCTATTCAGGTGATAATTCGTTGGTTGGGCCGAAATGTTGGTTATTCCTATGAGAAGTGAGCGGTTGTGTCGCTCGGTGACGTCACACGGAGGACATCCCAGGTGCAGTTGCACTGGTATTTTACATGATCCTATTGTATTGTTGTTCGTAACAACAAACAACAAAAAGTGTCTGAGATGATGGTGAGAACGTGGATAGTGTATAAGCACTAGGGAATGAGAAAGGTGGACCCACTAAAGTGCCGCTGCATCGTTCCCTACATGCAGAGATCAAGCTTTTATATCACCGCATCCTGATTGAGGCTTGATCTATTCCTCTGTCTCGTTGTCTTTCCTGCAGGATTTGGTGTCTCACGACCGTCCGTGACAATGATATGACTTTTGCTTTGTGCAGGTTGGAAATTATCTGCGTATGTTCAGAGGGTCGTTGTATAAAAGGTACCCGTCGCTGTGGCGCAGACTCGCTTCGGTAGAGGAGAGGAAAAAGATTGCGGCGTCGTCACACGGTAAGTGATTCGCTGGCCATTGTGTCGAACGGTCACCTTTTTAAACGTTTACCTCGCAGTCCAGAAAGCAGTTGAAAACGTTCTGCCTATCTTCTGTTTAAATGAGGTAGATAGATTGAAGGATTTATACAAAACATACAGTTTTCACCCACAATCAGCTGGAGTTGTGTTTTGAAAGGAAGATACGCAGACCATAAACCTACTAGTAATCTGGCAGCCTCGTGAATGCATGCTCAAACTCCTGTAAGCGCTTCTAGTCCTGCTTCTGGACAGCACTTTGTGCAGTGTTTTATTCTGTGTTAGATCATGGTTACACAACTTTAGCCACCAGTGTGACTCTGCTGAAGGCGTCTGAGTGCGAAGAGATCTTCGAGGGTAACGATGAGAAGTACAAGGCAGTGTCCATCAGCACAGAACCTCCAGCCTACCTCAGGTAAAGATCCGACTGCTTACAGCACAAATTCCTTCACGTTGTGCAATTCTTTTTTTATTAACAGGCGATCTCGCGATATGTTCTCTGTCTTGTCTTATGACACAACCAGGGAGCAGAAGGCCAAGAGGAACAGTCAGTGGGTCCCCACGCTTCCCAACAGTTCCCACCACTTGGACGCTGTGCCTTGCTCCACCACCATCAACCGAAACCGTATGGGACGCGACAAGAAAAGGACCTTTCCCTTGTGGTGAGACACGTCCCCATTACAACACTATTAGCTTCTAGATTTAACACTAACTAACACACACACACACACACACACACACTCCTCCTTAAATGCACCCTCCAATCACTTGAAAAAGAGAACAATCATTAGGTTACATTAACTTCAGGTGAGACAATCCCCTGCCTATCTGCTCCCGGACCCGCCCTCCATTCACAAACCGCCGCTCGGCCACGCCCCAGCTGCCACAGTTACGGGAACCGGCAGCGTGGGTTTGCTCGTGCCTTCGAAATATTCGAGAGATTTGAACTTATAATTATATTATAATATTGTGGCAGTTCACCGGATTTCACTGATAACGATCGCTAGGTTGGATATTACTTGCTGATAATCAATTAATAAAGCGATGGTTTTTAAAATGGATAATAAAAAACAAACAAAACACTCCATGTTAAATAGTAAAAGTTTATTGCAAAATAATAAAAAAATAAATTAAACTGTATGTAACTGTAATTAAACTGTACAAACAGCATGTGGTGTCAGTGATTCGCCTCTAGAGGCCGCTCTCGTATTGGCAGCAGACTGGAAGCCGGAAAAACTATTGCTAGAATAGCCGAATTCTTCCAGCATTAGTATTTATCAATAACAGGAAGAATAATTAGTTTATAAAAACTAAACCATAGACTTGGTTCTCCTTTGCAGGTCATGCACATATAATTAGTCAACAATTCAGTCAATAATCCCTTAAATATGGTCAGAGGAAAAACAAAGCTGGTGATGTCATCGAGGCTGAATCCAGACTAGGGCACTGTATGAGAACATCGCCGACTTTGTCCCGGCGTTGGTTCTTGTTTATGTCTTTGTCTTGGCTGTGTTTGTGTTCAGAGTAATGCCACTCGGCTTTCTTCTCGACTCCCACTCTGTGGTGATGACAGCGCACCAGAAATCTTTACTCAGCCGGAAAGTTATTTGTATCCTCATATGTTTGTTTTTGTGTTAAAGAAGATTTCCAAAGATAATAACATTCCCATTTTTTTATTTTGTCTCATTAATTTTGTAATGAACTTTCAACCCAGTATTTTTGTCAGAGTTTGTCAGAGACATTGTCCTAAAACAAATATGCATTTTCTTTCATCTGGGCTGTTTTTACTAACAAACCAAAGACTCCCGGGTTTTTTTTCTTCTGTGTTTTTGTTTTTCCTTTTAAAGAGCATGATGTCAAAATATTTAAAGTTATGTGTCTATTCTTCTTTTCCTCATGGCCATGGCTTTTCCCTTCCTCTTCATTTGCAGTTTTGATGACCACGACCCAGCGGTAATACATGAAAACGCCTCACAGACAGAGGTTCTGGTTCCAATCCGATTGGACATGGAGATAGACGGCCAGAAGCTCAGAGACGCCTTCACCTGGAACATGAATGGTAGTTTTACAAAATGTTAGGGGGAAACAATGATACGTTTGCTGCATAATTATTGATGAATCCTTGCATTAATGTTTATTCCAGAGAAGCTGATGACGCCAGAGATGTTTGCAGAGATACTGTGTGACGATTTGGACCTGAACCCACTGACGTTCGTCCCAGCCATCGCCTCGGCCATCCGGCAGCAGATCGAGTCCTACCCAACCGACAGCATTCTGGACGAACAGACGGATCAGAGAGTCATCATCAAGGTACAGCACACACACCCTGATCCGACAAATTGCTGAAGATGTTTATGCTGTTGACGCTCAACGGGTCTGGACTGTTTTGGCGGCAAACGGGAAACCGACACAACATTAGGCAGGTGGTCATACTGATATGCCTGATCTGTGGTCAGTGTATACTGATGCATGAACACACACACACACACACAGATGCAGTTGGAGTTTAATATCCATAAAGCTTGAGTTTGAAGTTCTTTCTGTAATCTTAAACGTCACATACTTAACGTTTGCATTGCTAGCTGAACATCCACGTGGGAAACATTTCCCTGGTGGACCAGTTTGAGTGGGACATGTCCGAAAAGGAGAACTCTCCAGAAACGTTTGCACTGAAGCTGTGCTCTGAGCTCGGCCTCGGAGGAGAGTTTGTCACCACCATCGCCTATAGCATCCGCGGCCAGCTCAGCTGGCATCAGAGGACGTACGCCTTCAGGTGAGTGGCGCGGTTCTTCGACTAGATCTAATACAAGAATATGGGCAATGAAACGGGTCACTGAAGAGCTTTATACCATGAAGCTTAGTTTATCTCCTACATCATTGCACATGTTTCAGTACAAGGCAACAAAATACAGTTTACATCCAACCTGAAGTTCAGTAGTAGCAAAATTTTAGTACAGGTTGGTAAGTTTGATCTATGCAATAAATAACGATATTTGCATGAATAATATGAATATAAATAGCCAGTACACGGAAAATCATATCACGGTTATAGTTTTTGCTGTAAAGTTAGCAAGTTTTATTATTTCTTTTTATATAATTTTCTTCCATACATAGGATCGACACATGACACGTCAGCAGTTGGCTATTCGCTATTTACGAGTTATTGAAAACGGTAAAAATACAGCAAGAAAGATCATCGCCCTCTAGTGGTGTAACGGTACACCGTAATTTTTCCGATACAGGGAAATTTCGGCGCGACATTAAAGTGATGTTTGGGGGTCTGTAGGTCTCCTGTAATGATCGATGCCTTTAGATATGCATTTGATCAAAATAGCATCAGGTCTGTAATCTGAGAATCTTCAGTGTGTACATGTATTTTATTCAGATCCTCACAAAAAGACCCCGAGCCCTATATGATTAGATTCAGACACCAGTTAAACCCTTTTTATTTATTATTTTTTATAGCCAGGCTTCACCAGAACGTCCTCCGAAAATGTTAGAAGTCAAAAGAAATGTCTATTTATTTTAATGTAAACTCTACTGAACTCCTGTTTAAGCCTCGGATGAAACAATTTTATTTATTTATTTTTCGCCCCGAGTTTATAGCTGTAACCTCATTGTGAGCAGAAAGAATTTTTTCCATATCTTGATTTATGATGCGTGAGGGATCAGACGTGCCGATGCAGCACTCCGTAATTGATTCCATAGACGCTTTTAAACTTTATAGCGAGGCAGCGGAACGTTTAAGACCTTAATGTGATTTATTTATATTATATATCGCATGTGCCTTTGCTGCGATGTAACAACGTCAGTCACGAGTCACGATCCCAAAACAACTAGGATGAACACAGTCCATGTCAGCAGACGTCAGTGCTACCTTGTTTTGATCCATCATGCCTTTCTTTTTGTGCCTCGAATCGAAGAACTGTACCGTGTTCTGATTATACTGTCTGTTAGTGTCCTGAATTGTTGAACTCGCACACATCCTGTTAAGAATAGTAAAGTCTGTTACTACGGTAACGATATTTATAAGCGTGGATTTTTTTCCGAAATGATCAAACACTAAAAGAATCAGACAATATTAAATAATGTAGTGAATTAAGTAGTAATTATCATATCGCATTAACCGATTGAAGCTACGCCGTCGCCGCTAATCTGCTAAATAAAACATTTTAAACATCATTCGGCAAAAGGGTACGGAGTAGCAGATTCTGTGAATTCAGCAGGCACATGTTCTTATGTCAAAGATAAACAGATTAATTGATTGATCAGTCATTCCAGGGGGAAATTTCACAAACTCATCATTTTTCAAATAAAATATTTTTTTTTCTTTTACTTATGCTAATGAAATTGAATAATCATCACAGCCGTGTTACACCCAGGATGTTATATTTTTTTGTAAACATTTATTTATTTATTTTTAAACGCTTTCCCTCATATATATATATATATATATATATATATATATATATATATATATATATATATATATATATATATATATATATATATATATATATATAATGGGAAGAGTTACACTAACATGTGCTATTTTCGTTGTTGTTTTTTCCCGCAGCTGATTACTTTAATAGAGTGCTATATTTTTGTTAACATTCTGCATGTACCATCACATTGCTTCTGCTTTTTTTTCTTTTCTTTTTTTTTTTGTTAGGGGGGAATGTTATATAATGTACCTTTTTTTTCATTAATTTATAAATTTTGTTTGATGTATGATTAATGTTCTGTAGAAAGAAAAGCCCAGGCAACAGTGATGTTATTTTTTTAGTGGCTTTTGCTTATTCTCATTAATATTAACGTCATAATTTAAAAAAAGCTATAAGTTGTATGCATTCGAGAGCCGATTTGTTCGTGATGTACACTGCTGTTATTGGTGGGTTCGGGGGTCAAATTTTTTTCGAAACATATATTTCGAACAGGTTCTCAAATGGATGCAACTTAACATCTGTTTTGTTTTTTTTTTTTTTTTAACATCATTGCTTTTTTTGCTTTGCTATAATCTTCTAATTGTTTGCTTCTCCCACTGTCTGTTCCAATAGGTCTGATTTCAGGTCAATATACTTCAAAATTTCTTGACCTTCTCTCCCTCCTTACCCCCACGTTTACCCCCAATTCCACCTTCATGCCCCGGGAAGCTGAGTACCCTCATCTCTTCTTTTTTTGATATTGAATTTTTGCAGGGCTCGTTCCTAAAACTTTCTGACAGTCTTTTTTTTAATTTTTTTTAATCAGGACACCAGTGCAATACAAAATCTCTTTTATAGCAATATATTTATATTTATATTTGGTTGAACGATTTGTTTAATAGATTTCATTATATATTTGAGTTTATTGCTATTTCCTGCATGTTGCATCAAATTGAGTATATAGAAAGTTTGATAATTCACTATTAATTGTACTGATTATTATTAATAATAATAATAATAATAATAATTAATAATCTAAAAGTATCTCTGCAGATCTTCACCACTATGCCTTAAGGTTGACCAGTGGGAATATCATTTCCTCCAACATGCAGTTATGATGCCTGTGCTGACTTTCCCGTGACCGCGGTCTCGTTCTTTTCCGCAGTGAGAACCCCTTGCCGACTGTAGAGATCGCCATCCGGAACACGGGCGATGCCGATCAGTGGTGCCCCCTTCTGGAAACGCTGACGGACGCAGAGATGGAAAAGAAGATCAGAGATCAGGACAGAAACACAAGGTGAGATGGAGAGCGAGGAAGCAACGGAGTGTGTGGAAATCTCATGACGTTTGTGCAGATATGATTTATGTTTATCGTGCCGTTTTAGATCTTTCTGTGTTTGTGTTCCCAGGCGCATGCGGCGGCTTGCCAACACGGCGCCGGCCTGGTAGAGACGGAGCGTTACGGCCTCGACCTCGAGAGAGCCGCTGGATCTGCCTGTCATCACTGGGACATTTCTGACTTTGTGCTAAGGCGTACTGTGCATTAGACTTGCTTTCTTTCCTTTTTTTTCCTTTTTTTTCCTTTTTAAATAAAATAAACTATTACTAATATGATGGTTCTTATATTTTTGAGCGTTCGTCTACACTGGAATTATTGTGCTGTTACTTCTAAAGAATTTACCTACATGATTTCAATATGTAGTTCCTTTGAAGTGTTTTGAATTCCCAAAATGATTAGATGAAAAGTGCAGATTAATTTCCTCTGCCAGAGAAACCACAGATTATCACATTATAGCATTATATTCTTATTTCTATAGAAAACAACTAGAGCAGGGACTGATGTTGCAGTAGTACCACAGACTCTTCTGTTAGATGTCAAAGAAAAAGAATGGCATGGTGAAAGGAAGGACAACAAAATGAAAAAAATAATGAGAACCTAGAAAGGAATATTACAAAGAAAGAAAGAAAAGTGGGAATGGTAAAAGAGAATATCAGGAGGGAAGTTAGGAAAGAAAGAAAAGGGAATGGTGTAAAGAAAAGACAATCTTGAGGAAAAAAGAAAAAGTCTAGAAAGGGATAGTGGAAAGAAAAATCTGGAAGGAAGAAAGGAGGAGACTAGAAGGCAATGTTTAGAAAGAAAGAGAAATGGTGGCAAGAAGGATAACATCTGGAAGGAAGAGAAAGACTCTAGAAGGGAATGGTGGAAAGAAAGACACTTGAAGGAAGGAAAGAAAATAAAGACAACCTGGTTGGATGGATAGATAGGGGACACGAGGAATGGTGGAATGAGGGAGAACAAAATTAAAGAAAATGTCTAGAAGATATTACAAAGAAAGAAAGAAAAAGGAATGAGGAAAATAAAGAGAGAATTAGGAGGAACGTTGGAAAGAAAGAAAGAAAGACTAAATCTGGAAGGAAAAAAAAGCCTTGAAGGGAATGGTGGAAAGAAAGAGTCTAGAAGGGAACAGTGGAAAGAAAAAAAGAGACTAGAAGGCAATGTTAGAAAGAAAGAAAGAAATGGTGGCAAGAAAGACAACATCTGGAAGGAAAGAGAGAATCTACAAGGGAATGGTGGAAAGAAGACAATCTGGAAGAAAAGAAAAAGACAAACTCAAAGGATGGATAGAAAGAAAGACAAAACCTGGATGGATGGATAGATGGATACAGAGAGAACCTGTAAGCCAGTTACTAACAGAAAGATGAAATAGTATTTTTTAAATTAATTTATTATGTTCTTATTTCTATAGTAAGACCGTGTGCAGGGACTGGTATGATGGACACTTCACCGGTTCTTCTGTTAGATATGACCTTTTTTGAAGGAGTCTCGGGGGCTAATGAGACATTTTTAGACAGGGAGGGTCTTTAGGACTTCACACACGTTGATCGAATGGGAAAAAAACAGTCTTTGCTTCTTTATGTTTTGGCTTTTATAAAATAAATAAAAAGTACATTGTTTCAGAGATGTTCTTCAGGTAAAATGCACCATGTTGCGTGTATATTCATTTAACTGTTTGATGATGCTCAAAAAAATTCCTGGTTTCCTGGAAGACAATTTCGTGTCATTCTTCATTTACATTGGTAACCCAGCCAGATATGCGGATCACAAATAAGAATTTCATACCGGATCGGTCGAGGCCCTGGTTTCCAACGACCGCCACAGGTATCGTTGGCCAACAGGGTACTGGTGAAAATTTGGCTACTGTTGGCCGAATGAAGAGAAGGAGAGGAGGAAGACGTCTACAGAGACAGCAGGGAAAGGAGACGTGTAGGAGAGTGGAGGTTCAGGTTGGTACTTTAAATGGTGTTAATCAGGTTTCCGTGATCGTAACATCTGTATTAAGAATGAAAAAAATCTGAATGTCATTAAGCAAACCTTCCACCAGATTCTTTAAGTGGAAACTGAAATCGGTTCAAATCCCTGAAAGTCCCTCATCAGTGGATATAAAAGAATAAATATCCGCTATTATACTTTATTCCGTGTGATTGGGGTTATAATGAGTGATGGACACGTACAGATGTGCCAGTGATTGTATGGATTTCGTGTCTGGATTTGATTCTGTGTACGATATGAGACAACAAACTGCTCCTTTACGTGTTCTTGTAAATCTCTTTATTTCCCCCTGAAAGGAGAGATCTTATAGAGGGTTTATTTGGACAAAAAAACCCACTGTAACAAGGTAGACTTTGATGTTGGTGAGAAAGAAAGAAAGACGGACGGATGGACGGATGGATGGATGACAGGGAACCAGAAAGCCAGTTGCTAATAGAAAGATAGACGACGTGTTCAAAATAGAAAACTGTATTGAGTGAGAGAGAGAGAGAGAGAGAGAGATTGGAAAGACAGAAGGAATGAGACAGTGATACAGATTGACCGAAAGAGAGATGGAGAGAGTGTGGAATTGATAAATGAAGTGAGAAGTGCATTGAAAGAGTGATAAAGAAAAGAGATGAGGTGCTTCAGCCTGTGAGCATGCAGATGTGTGTGTCTGTGTGTGTGTGTGTGTGTGTGTGTGTGTGTATGAGTGTGTGTGGGAACCCCGAGTTGTTACAGGTTCTTCAGAGACACACGCATGTTCCTTTTGAAGATTACTGGCAGAAAAAGTAGTGAAGCATTAAGAAGGTCATCAGTACTCTAGTGGTGTAGTGTAGAGTTCAGTAGGGAGATGGTGGCTGGAAAAAAGCTGGATTTCATCCTGCTGGTTGTGGTGTAAAAGTTCCTGTATCTCCTGGATTGAAGGAGTGATGCCAGTGATGTGTTCTTCACCATGTTAAAAACGTTTCAATGTTCTCACATTTTCCAAATATACTGTACAACTGCAATAACATGCTAGTAAAGTACACATGATATCTCCAAGTATGTGATGTAAAAGAATCTAGTAGCTTTCAAACAGAAAATGCATCATTTTTATTGCCTAATTCTCCTGCATTGCACACGTGTCCTGTTAACTACTGTAATAGTATATTTCCACCCCTGGCCACACCTCTGTCCTTTACAGCTTAACAGCTGAACGGTTAAAAGAAAAATATTCGTTTGTAAAGAACACAGGTTCAGGTTGTTGCTCCAGGCTAGAGCAAGCCCATGCTGGTCTAAATGCAGTGCATACTCACACTTGACCCTATAAACCCCCTGTATTTTACACCTCCAGAACCGATGCATTCTTTTTCCACCCTAGTACTTAGCAAAGATGGAAAACGCAGGTCAAGGTCAAACAGCATTGAAGAAGTCTATTATGTGTCTAGTCCAACCAAGAAAGATTTCTTAGAAGATACAACACACCATGTCCTAACACTTTATATATAGCACACATGAGGGATAAGACAAACCGGGACTTTTAGCGGTCAAAAGAAATGAAGAATGCTAGCGTAGCGGATACGACACGCAGTTGTAAGTGGCTAGAGTGTGTCCAATTCCTGATAGGTGGCGCACATGTCGTGGGCCAGTCCAAAGGCCGGTCATCGAGATGGCAGACAACAGTGTTAGTGCGTGCATGAAACTATGCCAAATCTCCACAGGCATTAGTTAAACGCCGGAATAAACGTTTAACAGAGATTGAATTCTATTTTTTTTTCAAGTAATTTAACTTTTACACAAGTATGTTTTGTTTGAAGTATTGAACTTAACTATGTTTTAAATCATATTTATTTCTGAGTAAAAAAAACATCAATCAATAGAAATAATACAAGACGGGAAAGAAATGCGCCCCGTAAACTTGCGTACTGTTTGATCAATTGGCAAAGAACAAGCACAATAAATTCACAAGAAAGAAAGACGGAGACGGAGAAGACAGACGCAGCGACGTAGAACCCGAAACCAAAATGCCATTGAATGGAAAGTCGTGCTCTCATTATGATAAAACACATTAGAAGATTTTTTTTCCCTGCGAAAGTGCATCACACATTAAACTCATCATGGACTGTAGTGTTTTTTTGCACTTTTAATTTGTAATGGTGTTTCTTCAAAAAAAAAAAAAGGAAAAAAAAAATAGTTTGAGATTGATATCTTCTTGTCCTTTTTAAACTACGCTACAATCCATGAAGCCATGAAATATGTAATTTTATTTTAGAAACTCAAAAGTCCTGGTTTGACTTGAACGTCCCTTGTGGAAACTTCTGTGTTATACAGTATATATATATATATATATATATATATATATATATATATATATATATATATATATATATATATGTGTGTAATATATAAAATGTAGATATTTCTTTATTACTTTTACATTGACAATTAAAAAAAAAAAACGTATTTCCAGCATACTGCACAATCTCTTTCGCTTTTTCCCCTTTACTCGCTCTGTTGGTACAAAAAAACCTGAAAACACCTCTGCAATAACGACAAGTCTGGATACAGTTTTTTTCCATCTTGCTCAGAGGCAAACACACCTCCATCCCTGAGGTCTTACCTACAGCTTAAAGGAGTCAAAGCGCATGAAAGAGAAACACAAAGAGATCTTTTTTCCCCCTAATGGGGTGGGGGTGTCGGGGGAAGGAGGAGAGAGGGGGAGATTCCACTCAGATCAACGCCTTCTCCATAGATTAACTCTACAATCCTTTGTTCCACTACGGAGCAGTGCGAAAGGGACATGACACATCGCTTGTGTGTCAAATCCAGCTGCTCATCCAGATGTTGGCAGTCACATCTGTGTTGTGGTAATGCTTTGTAACTTTCTGCTAAGGTCAGCATTAGTCATGGCCCAGTTGTTACAGGGTTCTCAAGTTCAGAAACCCAGCACCAGATGTCAGTAAAGCAAAAAAGGCAAGAAATCAAATATGACCCATAAAATCCTTTTATTTTTATAGTTTACATGTTGGAAGTCGTATGAAAGCAAACAGGCATGCCCATGCTGATTAGATTAGTCATGAGCTCAGCATCTTCAAAGGGTCTGTAACATTTACTTCAGTCCTACATGGATTAATATGATAATATAACAATCCGACAGACAAAATGTTTCCTATTTTACCTGTATTTCTGCACATTCATCTGATACTGCATATAGTGAAGTGCAGCAAATCATGATGTTCACATCAGACATCAGAATGAGGAAACAATATGACCACAGGAGGGTTGTTGGTGCCACATTGGCCACTTAGCATTTCAGAAACTGCTGGTCTCCTAGAATTCTAACTTATAACAGTCTTTAGAGTTTACACAGGACTATCCAAATAACAAGAAAACATTCAGTGAGCGGTATGCTCGCGGCAACAAGTGAACATTTTATCCTCAAAGTTGACGTGTTGGAAGCAGGAAAAATGGGCAAGCAGGTGGAATTGAGCGAGGGCCAAATTGTGACGTCTAGACGACTGGGTCAGAGCATCTCCAAAACTGCAGCTCTTGTGAGATGTTCCCGGTCTGCAGTGGTCAGTGTCTATCAAAAGTGATCCAACAGATGAGCTCCTGTAGCTCAAACTGCTAAGAAGTTAATGCTGGTAATGCAGAGGACTGTTTTGGCAGCAAAACAGGGACTATTTTAGGCAGGTGGCCATAAGGTTATACCTGATCAGTGTATATAAAACCTCTTCACAACCGTGGTGAGCAGAAAATCATTTCGAAATAGGACAAGCCACATTACATGCAATTACATCAGAATTTCAATTTCAACTCTACATTTTCTAATCAGAATTACAGTTAATGGTCAAAATTCTCATTAAATTCCAATGAAATATTTTTGGACTGTTATAACTCCTGTTTCAAGCTTCATGCACCAAACTCAGCATTCCTTTCAAGCTATTCTGACTTATCAAACTGACTTACAGTATGGAATTGCATAATTTAATATTTTCTCATAATGGAAGGTCAAAATAACAAAAATTCCAAGAAGACAAGAATTTTTTGAACTGCTCTAACTCCTAAACCTTTCTGAGCTATTTAAGCTCTCAAGGCTGTTCTGACTCATTGAGGTGTATTTTGAATTGGATTTACTTAAGCAGACTTAATTTCCCATTGTGGATGATCAAAAATCCCCGAAACTCCTATTGCAGAGCCTGTCAACAGTTTGGAAACACCTCGTCTTTGATTGCTTTTGATTTATGTTCCTTTTGTTTTAATGCAACAAACTCGGTAAAAGGGCAAAAACACACCAGAATTGGACAGTGAATGAGTCCAAATGTGACATTTCTGTCTTTAACAGAAGAACATCTGTAAGACAGAGACCAGGAGAGAAGATGTGATCAGATTGCCTCACCCCAAAAATCAAACATGGAGGTGGAAGCTCAATGGTTTGGGGTTGTTTTGGAGCAGGGAAGTTTGGAGACTTATTCCAGAAAGTAAAAGGAAGCCTGAACCAACATGGCAGCCATTCCATAGTTCAATTCCATGCAATTTCCTCTGGACTGCAGCTCATAGAAACTGATTTTATTTCTCTGTAAGCGTTATTTATAGAGCAAACAGTCATCTGGAGTTTTATTTATCATCAAATGACCTGCCCAGTCACCACACCTTAATCCTATTGAACTGCTCTGGGATGAACTGGATCACAAGAAAGAAATCTCCAACTAGTGAAGAACATCTTTGGCAAGTTTTATAATAGGCACGGCACAATATTTTAGCTGAATTGAACATCTGGACGTTTTAATAAATGTTTGGTCAAAGTAAATCTTAATACCATTAACATGACTTAGTTTGTGACACAGAAGCCCAAAAAAATGTAATAAATGACTTTATTTAAATGCCATGACAATGTTCAGACATCAAATGAAAACTCTTTGGCTAAATGACATAGTCAAATATGATTTAAAGAATGAGCCGAATCTTTAAACAGCTGTATTACTGTGTGAAATTTGGCTGTACATTTGAGACACTTTACAGCTCCAAAAAATGTGTGATAATCCCGTCTTTAAAAAAAAAAAGAGAGACATCATTGTCTTTATAGTTCTCTAAAGATCGGATTGCTACAAAGCTCAGGATCAGCTCAATCCTACAGCTCTTTGTGCTTCCCATTAAAGGCACTTCAGGACTTTCTGCTGCAAGGGTTTCGAGTAAATTCAATAAATCTCCTTTCAGGTAAACACCGGATGAATATATGAATATTTGAGGAAGGAGGCTGAGGTAATTTTTCTGGTTCACAGCTTGGATCTGTCTGATGTTAGTTACAGTGATACACAGAACCTGTTTTAAGACATAAAACAGATGTTATCGGTAAAATACACCTCTGTACACATTATAAGAACATGTCTTCCATATGTCTTGGCTCTGATCCAATTAGAAAGCAAAATGATCTCATAACACAGCAGGTTTGTCACCTTGTAATGTGAGTGAGCAAAGATTAAAATCCTTTTAGATTTTAAAAATCAATTTGCTTAATTTCATAAAAAACACTTTCACAAAATATGCCCGATGGCTTTGGATTACACATATCTAGCTAACTTATGTCTTCTTCTTCTTTCGGCTGCTCCCATTACGGGTCGCCACAGTGGATCATCCGTCTCCATACCACCCTGTCCTCTACATCTGCCTCTTTCACACCAACTACCTGCATGTCTTCCCTCACCACATCCATAAACCCCTCCTTGTTCTTCCTCTTTTCCTCCTTCCTGGTGTCTCCATCCTCAGCATTCTCCTACTGATATACCCCATGTCCCTCCTCTGCACATGTCATAGTACCAACATTTAAAGTACCAACCCAAACCTCCACTCTCCTCCACTTCTCCTTTCGCTGCCATCTCTGTAGATGTCTTCTTCCTCTTCTTCTCCTCCTTCGGCCAACAGTAGCCCAATTTCCACCGGTACTCTGTTGGCTAACGATACCTGTGGCGGTTGTTGTTAACCCGGGCCTCGACTGATCCAATTTGAAATTCTCTTTCGTGATCCACATATTTTATTTGGCACGTTTTCTTCTGGATGCCCTTCCTAACGCAACCCTCCGTATTTATCTGAGCTTGAGACCGACACTAAGAGTGCGCTGGCTTGTGCAACCCTAATGGCTGGGTTCTAGCTAACTTACTGTATGTAATGCTAACAAAAGCCATATTTTAACTTGATTAGCAAATTAGAACAAATTAGGGCACATTCATTTATAGAAACACTATATTAATCTGAATTACACTGTGTTTGTATTTCTCGTAGTCTATACCAAGACTTATCATGTTTGTGTGTCTGGTTTTGAGCGTTGTTCTGTTTTGGTTTGATGATGTTGATTTATGATAAAGGCTACGGTTGGCACAAGTAGCATTATTATGCAGTAAAGCCAAAATGTTGTCTATGGCTTTGAGAATTTATTTACATTTGTGGCATTTAAAATAAATATTTTGCAATTGATTGATTATTTTTTTTTTTTTTATTTACTTCCTGTTCCTGTATTTTCAAATAGCATAGTTTACTTTATGCTATTTAGGTAGTTTTTTTGTGTATTTTAACTTTTTTAAAGTAGTTTCTCAAATCGTTTTGTTTTGAAGTATTGTACTTAACTACATTTTAAATCATATCCGTTACTGAGTAAAAAATAAATAAAATAGCGCAAGAGGAAAAACAATTGCGCTCTGGAAACTACTGAACTGTTTGAGTGAAGGGCCAAGAACAAACGTGTTAAATGACGCAGATGCACTTGATTAACAGAATTCGTCGAGTCAGCCTAATAGCTGAACCAAATAAACCTGAAAGTGTGGCCATACACTCAAAAAGATTCAAACCAGACCATCAAGTGAGCAAAGAGGAAATTCACTTATTCTGCTTCCTGAGAAACAGTTACATTAAGAGAGAACTGAAACGTGCTTCATACTTGCCACATGTACTTTACAGCACAGTGAAATTGTTTCTTCACATATAAAATCAATGTTAGGAAGCTGTGGTCATGATGATGCTGTGCCCCTGGAGCACTGAGGGTTAAGGGCCTTGCTCAGGGGCCCCAAGAGTGGCATCTTGGCAATACCAGGGCTTAAACCCCCAACCTTCCTTAACCACTGAGCTACCATGACCATTTTTCTTTGGCACACATATCTCAGGATTACGAGACGGGATCGAATAATTCGAGAAACGTTTATTGGAGCAAAAATATACTACAAATCTTTGTACAGAAGTATTTACACAGTACATAGGAATACATATGTCGATGACATCATAGATTACATGATAGATTATATTAAAGAGAGATACAGTGCTGTTCCTTTTATTAAACTCCCTAACACATAACCAGTGCTTTTTTGCTTCTGTGTTAGAGCAGAGATCACTTCCTGAGCTGTGTACCATAAAAAAAAAAGCCCTGTAACCATTTAAAACAAGGCAACGTTGACCAACACTGCAGCATCAGTGACCTGCACTGGACTCTGCTACAATATTCAGGAGCGATCGAATCAGGACGGAACGTGAAATAAGGCTTCCTAATCATGACCTTGGAAAATACTTGTTCCTGATTGGCTGGCATTCATTCATTGATTTCACAGTTCTTGGTCCTATCATGACAGCCAATTCAGAGATACGTGTATGGTGGATTTTCCATATAATATATATAAAGGCGAAAAAGAAACATTTATTTGTTGACATGGTGCCATTTTGTCGTCAGTGCTTTGTAACTGTCGGCATGTTTTCTGCCACAGAAACGTCTTCAGCTGGTCCACTTTATTGGTAACATGAGAATTTGTGTGGGTTTTGTTTTTAACTTCAAGATGACAGTAAAAATTGTGGCAGATTTACGAGCGGTTTGTACCATGAGGGGAATTTTTTTGCATAGTGTAACTCTAAATGGATAAAATGTCATCATTCTTCAATTAATAGAACATTTATTGGCAATTATAATTAGCACATTGCTGTGGTATTTACACTGTGTTTGTACTGGAGTATCACAAATCTTGTGGTAGTTGTAGTTCGCTAATTCAATTCTGCACATCGTTTCGTTTTCGTTTCATTTGAACATACTGTTTTCCCAGGAACGTTTTCCATCTTTGTATTTTGGCGTTTTATGCGTCTGAACTAGCAGGCCGTTATTTCTTTAAAAAAATGACACTGCTTTCACACTTCTCTTTCTCCTAGCTCTGTCCTCAATGGCACACCTGAGCTGTTCTATTTCTTTAGATGAACATCTGAGGTACAGAAAGCCTTCCTTGTGTATGACTTTAGCACCTTAATGTATAAAATGTAATAATAAGCAAAATAAAAAACACATTTTGGCACTTCACAGAAAGTGGATGTTGCGTTCTCAGTAACTAAAATACTGATGATGATGATGATGGCAAAATATACAGAAAATAAATACTCATATCCTGCATAAGTCAGCAGAAAAGGAAGAACACGGAATTGCATGGTGGACGTGCTTTTCCTGAGAAGTGTCAAGGTTGTGTGTGGCTGGAACTCCTCCAGAAATTCGTGAGTCATTAGCTGGCTTGATCCAACCTGACTGGTGGTCATATGAGGATATATGGATTATTGTACCTGAAATAAGGTCGAACCCTTGTAGCACACAATCTGCCTGAGGGTGAAATGTGGGTGACTGAGATCATATAATGTATATCTTTATGTCACCCAGGTCACTTGGAACAATTAAAAGTAGTAAGTCAAGGCATTTAGTCTTTGTTTAAACATCTTCAATCTCCGTTCCTGGTGGAGATTTATTGATAGTTGTAGGCGGGGCAGTTGAAGAAGTCCATGCCGATGTAGCGGGGGTATCCTTCAAGTGCTATAACTCTAACTGGGTCAAACTTCCAGTACTTTTTGCCTTTCAGGAAGTGGGCAAAGCCTGAAACAAGGAGAAGAAAATTAAAAATCATAAACCTAAACCTGTTTCTGTCCACTCAACGAATGTGATCTGGGAGTTTGGAGTTAAACTTGGACCTTGATCTCATCACCATATAGAAACAATTCTTAGCATGTAGCATAAAAAGCTTTAGTTTAAACATCTCAGTCTTACTACAATAGTTCCTTTAGGGCCCAGTTCTTGTTGCGCTATTGTTCTGCCTTTATACAACATCTTTAGGCTCAGCGATTATATCTCATGGCTTCTCTTCATCACAGCTACATCCCGCACTTCTACATCCACTTTTTAGAAGATGTTTAAAAGCCATTCCTCATTATATAGAAAAACGTAGTTAATCTACCAAAGTCTTTCCTCTGCTCACCCTGACAAGGACCGTCAAACCCCTCAAATCAAACCCCTCAAATCAAACCCCTCTTCAAGGATTCATCTTCACAATATTAGAAGAATACAGGCAAATTCATACTA
Organism: Silurus meridionalis; assembly: GCF_014805685.1. NCBI lineage: Eukaryota > Metazoa > Chordata > Actinopteri > Siluriformes > Siluridae > Silurus > Silurus meridionalis. The sequence continues at coordinate 2,626,446 of NC_060898.1, read as the reverse complement.
CAGGTTCAGTGCAACTTATATTCTGCTCTGTTTATTCAAAATCCAGAATCACTTCAATGAAAAGACTTTAGAGAATGTCCTACACAAGCTGTAGATCATATTAAGAGGCTGAATCATACTGGCAGGCAGATGTAGGATATTCTTTTTAAAACACTGAAGATTTTTCTCACCGTAGTGATCCTGGAAAGCAGCATCAATGTCATTCGGGATTCCGCTCCAGTCCACCATGGTGCGAGCATAGCTCATATCCACCCAGTTCTCCAGTGGGTTAAAACGCCAGTAGTTTTCTCCCTTGAAGAAGTACACCCTCTTAGCCTTGTCTTTGCCCCACATCAATGCTGCCTGGATGTCAATGACTGGAAGTCCCAGCGTTTGAACTGAGTCTGGCCCGCTGATCTTCTTTTCAGCATCGTACACCCAGTAATTCTGTCCTGCACACCAAGAAAAGGTAGAGAAGAGCTGGTCATGTCAAGTTCAGTTTTGTTTTTCTCGCAGAAATCAGAACACATTTTTTGAGATGTACGTAAAGTTCTAAATGTGGAAAGTGGTGATTGTTGTTTATTTGCAAACACCTGGCTAATTACACCATTCAGACCACCAAGGAACTGAACACAGGTGTGAGGTTTAATGGATAAACCAGCTTTAGAAACACAGGAAAGATGGAATGCCTACATCCTGGGCATTTCAATGGATTAATAAATCTAGATGCATGAATTGATGTCATATTAAGTCAGTATTATTCATAACACCTCCGTTAATACTGTTGACCAATTTTTTTTTTTTAAAAGTGTTTAAACTCTAACTTAAGCAAGATCTATTTTGGCCAACTCGAAAGATCTCTCTGGTTTTCGTCCCACACCACAAGGTGTTACTCTTTTAAACCTTATTCACCTTTGAAAAACCAGATGTTTCCAGACGTGTCCTCATATGCGGCATCTATATTATAAGGAATCCCATGCCAGTGTCTGGAGGCTAGAGCCGGATACCCGTCCTGCAGTCTACCATCACGGATGCGCCACACGTAGCCTGATTTGAAGAAGAACAACTCGCCGCGGATCGTCGACACAGCATCAAAGTCTGTGTCACAAGCGTTGGGCTGGAAAACAGAAAAAAATATTCCAATTTTTTTTAATACGATGTCAAGTCACGTGAACAACGTTTAAATAATCCAATAAGCAAGAAAACCCACTACTAGCATGATGTCATTGGTTTCTAACTCTGGCGCCCTCTGTGGTATAATCTTGATGCCATACAGGAACTGGATACCCTTCTCATCATCCTTGTTGAGCCGTGGTGGATAGGAGAAGCTATAGTATGGAGACATCACTGAGCCAGAAGTGCGGGAATGCTGTAGCCCAAGAGTGTGGCCGAACTCATGAACAGCAACCTGCAGCAAGTCTGTGCCTGTAAGAGATAAACAAAAACCCATGAACCCATTTAACTAAACAACACTGGAGACTCCTATACACTATATTCCCAAAAGTTTGGAGACACCTCGTCATAAGTCTGGTATGTACTTTTTGAGCATCACATTCCACATTTAGTCCTAATCTGCTCTTATAATTCCTTCCACTGTTCCACTAGATTCTGGAGTGTGTTTGTAGAGATTTGTGCTTATCCAGACACAGGGGTGTTAGTACAGTAAGGTAGTGATGTTGGTGAGGTGAGGAGGCCTGGGGTGCAGTTAGATTCACATTCATCTCAAATGTGTTCAATAGGGTTGAGGGTCAGAGCTCTATAGCAGGAGATGTTCCACTCCAAACCATCTTCATTTAGCTGACTTTGAGCACAGGGACATTGTCTCCTATCTTAAGTGAAGGTTATAAATTGATCTCAGCATCCATAGACGTCCTTCGTGGTAAGAGTTTGTGGAAGAACTGCATATGGATGGTAAAGTCAGATGTCCCAATACTTTTGTCCATATATATATAAAAATAAAATGAACACTGCAGCTGGAATACTTTCAGAGCTTCTGAAACTGAATTTTGTCATTTTAATTTTATTTGGTATAAATCCTAAATTAATTAAATCATCATCATCGAAACATTTCACGTTATTTGGCAACTAACTCACCCATGCCGTTTCCTAATGTCCAATACTCGTCATAGTCAAAGTGCACGTCCCCCTGCCGGTAAGTTCCTGGAAAGAAGGCATGAGCCAAGACTCCTCCTAGACCATCGAAAGGCATTTTGTCTCCATGTTCATACCTGAAAAACAAGACCATGAAGATTGGTTTTTCCTAAGTCTCGATTTCATCCCTAATGCTTTATGCATTTGTTGCATAAACACCCATAATCATCTGGTATGACCTAAGAAAGCAAAACGGACACCTGATCTGTCCTCATGCGGGTTTCCATTCTTTTAAACACTTCCTACAGAGGGGTTGGATAATCTTAACCCTCCTGCGCCTTAGGGAAAGTGGGGTAAAGTCCTGGATGCCATCCAGACTCAAGAATGAAAAAGCTGACTTGCAAATTAAGTCATGCGTGTTCACATCCACAACATTATGGCAAATTCTGGACGGATGCCCGGCCCGTTTTTTTTTTTATCATAGAGATGAAGTCTCATTGATTAAACACTACAAGCTCAGGCATGAGAATTTTTCGGGGTAGTCCCTAACTGCAAAAGCCAGTTTACATATACTCAGTCGTATTTAGTCTCGAACAGCAGCATTTTTCTGTTTATTGACAATTAGAGAAAGCAAGTCAGTCAAAACAGTCTGTGGACAAATGCTCCAGCTGGAAGTTTTTCCCGAGAACCACCGAACGCCTTTAGGGTAGAAATTTATGACGTTTAAAATGTACTTATTACAAAAGTTTTTTTTTTTAAAGGAAACAGAATCTCTGGTAAAACGTAACAAAAATATTTATAAAGGTCTGGTGTGTAGCAGGATATTAAAAATGAGAACACCGCTTCAAGGCACATGGCCCTAATCAACTGCAGAGAAAACAAATTGTGGTTTGCAATATTTGCATCAGTGTTTCAAGAAAGATAAAAGGTAGTGAGGGAAGGATTCGTTCTCTCTGAGGTCTCAGTGCAGAGCATAGCACGAAGGTCTGAAGAAAACACCTGACAGGTGTGTGAAGGTGTGACCTTACTATTGAGCCTTTATGCTTTTACCAGCCCAGCTGCACACTCGCTATTTATGCATGCATGCATTGCTAGATGTGGCGCGTCAATTATCAGCACATGATCTCATGCTTTCTCATGCCTTCTCCGATCACCTTACCTTTGCAGTGAGAGGGGCTCCTGTGTTTGTGCAGTGGTGTGAAAAACATTTCTCTCACTTGTTTCCATTGTAAAGTCTTCATAAAAAACCCAAAGGGTCCGATTAGCATTAGCACTCATTATTATTATTATTAATATTTTGATCATTTGCTTGAAGTCTACAAGGAAATCCTTTAAAACATAAGGTCCCGAAGACCAAAAGCCAATTGTGCCGCTCTGTACAATGTGGAATGCTAACAACTCTGGCTGATGGCAGTGTTTTAAAATGATTTACTCGAATATTTGGATTTAGAAGAATACAATTTTACATTTGCACCATTCTATAAAAAAGGGAATCCTTGCATAAACACAAATCATCACAAATCATCAAAAATAATTGTGAACTAAAAACAGTGGCCTAAATGATGCTTGGAATTGAAATGTCAGACAATGCTGATTATTCTGAATGTAGGTCTATAGAAACATGTTCTGATTGAATATGTAACCATTTGACAACTAGTTTCTTTGACAAAAAAGAAAACCTCAAGTAAAATCTGACAAACAAACAAAGCTAATCATGTGACAAAGATTTAACTAACAAACAGGGCTAATATTAGCAAGCTACTTCCAGTGGTGGACGAAGTAAACAAACCATGTACTTGAGTTAAAGTAGAGTAAAAGTCTTTGCCTTCAAATGTACTTAAGTATCCAAATACTATGATTTATTATGACTATAATGTTTCTATTATCATTTTTGTCACAAGATTCTTTGCTTAATCAACTCAGTTTACGTGAAAAGACTCGAATGTGACTCTCAGCACACTGATCTATTAATAGAATGATATTAATGACTCAAACACTGATTGATTTCTATTAAAATGATCATGTAAATAAAACCACGGGTGTTGCGACAAATTCGAGTTTGGAGTTTCTTCATGATATATTCTTCTCTAAATCTTTCTCTTGCTGTTCAACTGATACTGAACTGTATGTTGGTGATCAGCAGATGCACCAACACAAAACGAGGTTAAAACAGAGCGTGCGCTCGATCCTGATTGGTGACTCGACGCATGTTTCACGTTTTTATCCTCATAAATAAAAAGGAACGAAGGATTTTACTAAATGTAGTTGAGTATAAAGTTAAATATTTGACTTTTTTGGAATGTAGTGAAGTTAAAGTAAAAGTCTTCCTAAACGGAAATACTTCAGTAAAGTACAAATACGAGAAAAACGCTACTTAAGTACAGCAACAAAATACATTTACTTCCTTACTGCTCATCACTGGATATTTTACACTAGCCATCCAGCTATCGCGTGAAATTCCTAATGTGGTGCAAAATGTTTAATTGTGTGTCTAAAATAAGCATGTTAAGCTAACATATTACTGGATACTGGTAATGCCAAAGGATTCAATTCAACCGTGGCTCCAGCAGTGCAATGGTGTAAACATGCTTTGCACTGGGAATGCATTGGCAAACCATGGAAGTCTTACCTTACGAAGTCAATGGTGATGTCAGTCTTGCCTCCAGAGACCTCGGTGAAGGTGAGATGAGTGACCCGACTCCAGACGTGTAGCGCATCCCTAATCACCTCTTTCACTTTCTGCAAATCCATCTGTGGTGGCCCCGTTAAAATCCTGAAACACACGCAAACACAAAGGCCCGTTCACTCCAGACCACCCACACAAGTATTAACTGGATTCATAGATGCCAGTTTTAATCCTCTATAGCGAGGTGTCTGGTACCATGGAGGAGTGTGATTTATGAACCACAGAGCGCTGCTTTCAGATAATCTGTCTGCTGAGAAAGTCGAGCTGCTGGAGGACTAACGGCGTGTTTGTTCAGCCTGCATCAGACACAGACAGGCCCTAAAGGATTTGATACATGAGTGAGCAAGTGCATGACTTCGTAACAATATAGGGGTTAGTGAGTGTTTGGTTTTTATCCTCGCTGAATGGTAAAATCAGCCTCAGACGTCTTTCACTGCCTCAGACCATCATATGATTTCATAAATACCTGAAACAAAAGGTGTGCGGAATTTTGGCATCTGGCTTTGAGGCTATTATATTACCGTATGTTTTTAAAACCATCTGGATTTGCATTTTGATGAAAAAGTGAAGCTAGTACAGCATGCTGGCATACAGTTTAGTTACCGTTTATACCATTTCCAGTGTCGAAATATTTTACAGGCAAAAAAACTGACCAAAACTTTTTTCTTTTTGGCTGTTTGTCTAAGTCATACCCAACGGATTTTCCCAGGACGCCACACGTCACATAACCCTCAAAAGATCACTGTGATTAAAAGTGCTTGTTTTTAAAGTTACCTCGGATTGTGACGAGGTGTAACTACTAGGGTGGGGAATAAATTGAGGGGAATAAATTGTTACCACACTATACTTATAATTAAAAGAGGTGGTAGCTTAGTGGTTAAAACATTGAAAATTGGATCTGAAGGTTGTGAGTTCGAATCCCAGCCACACCAATCCACTGCTACTTCTTGATCCCTGTGCAAGGCCCTTAAATCCATAGCTGTGCAGTTGTATGAATAAGGCATCAGGTAAATGTAATGTTTTCCTCATGAAGCAGAGCACAACCTGGATACCATATGGACTCCTGGACAAAATAAATCATACCTTGGAAAGCAGAATGAATCAGTCAGCTCCACTTTGGTATTGTGCATCTGTATTGATATCAATGATTTTTATTCCATCCTCAAAACATAATTAGCTCTTTGGGTGAAGGTTAGAGCCACAATTTGTTTCTTCAATTCTAGACAAAAGTAGAACCCACAGTGGCAAACTAAGCATCTCCATTAATGTTTATTAAGAATACAATTTATAATATCCTATAGCTTTCAGAGTCACTAGATCTTGCCCCAGTTGAATGCTATTGAGGAGTTTGGAGTGATGTGTTTGAGAGCACTAAACAACTACCATCATGAAAACATCAAACTGAGGGAATATGTTTTAATAGGGTTTATTGGTCCAGTGTAGTTCTAGGACCCAAGGTGTACTGAAGATGCTCTGTTAGCTAATGGTGACCTAACATCTCATGAAGACATTTTTATGCTTTTTGTTCCTGTCATTATGATATATAGCAAGACTATACCTTGTGTCGCCTTTGGCAATCTATCAAGTATGTCAGAAGATCTCTAAATCTCTGTACACTTGAAAGGAGCAAGCTATTGGCTTGGTTTAATAAAACCTTGTTAAACAGGAGTCTGGTTCTGTCTTGGACTTGTGACTAAGGTCAGACCACTTAGGAGAAGAATCTGATCCTACATTAGCATTTCTGACTGGACAGTCTATCATCAGGTTGGGGTTGAGTGGGGCTCTATAAACAACTCCCAAAAACCCATTTCCTTGAAACATTAGTCATTAGAGGAAGTGATATAATACAGAAACACTGCTTATGGTGGAGGACAGATGTCTCCTCTCTCCATCGTTCTCTGTTTTCTGTCTCTTGTTGCACGCCTCTGTTTTTGTCTCTAAGAATGTGATGAGACAGCCTTCTGCCTTCAGAATTTATGGAAGAGGCAGGGCAGGCCAGTTTAGTTAAAAAAGTATTAAGTTCTTGAACTGCACAGAGGTCAATAGGAGATTTATGGGTCATGATTCCAGCAAGTGGGCCATAAACCTAAGAGAGTTTTAATCAGTGGTGGCTCCAACAGGCAGACAAACTTCTCTAAAGCTTAGACTGGCTTCTTATCTCCTGCTGAGGTGAAACTAGAATCACATGGGTTCCAAGACCATTACACGAATGAGCACATAACGAGTAGATTGTCAGTACCTTGAGGTCATGACCCTACTGCTTTCAAATTACAGGGGAAGGCAAATGTCCGGCGGAGACCTCCAGTGACCGACATGGAGGAAGCAAGTCGGTCTTGAGCAGAATGTTAATCACAAAGCTCCATAAAAGACATGCTAAAGGCACCCATAGACTACCAGGGAAGAAAGGTACAAATACATTACTTTTTCATGTGGATTAAAATGGAATGCACAGAATCTACTGTAGACACAGTGGAATGTTACAGTTGACCAGCTGGGACCTTGGACCCTACGTTTGGAAAAAGGAAAAAAAAAACATCACCTTGATCCTGGGTGGCCTGGAAAAAAAGGGGATGTTTCTGATATGAAAGAAGAGGAAGAACAGCAAAACACTGTCTACACTCTTTCCCACAAAACTTGACTGAGAAGGCGAGGAGTCTGTGACGACGAGGATTCCTCAGATATATCAAAACTACAGGATAGCCGGAGGCATCTGGTCTGTGTGGGGCCGTGAATTATTACACAGCGCCTGCACCGTCATCACCGGCAACGCATCAAAAGATACCACTAATATGTAATATTCGTAAATTATGCTTTCCAAAGCTTTCCACCTCGAGGAATTCACTTGCATCATTTACTTAGTTGTACAGCCATAAATTTTCCAGATAAAAATTAATAACCCCTTACTTGTACGTGAAGTTTTTCTTGTTCCATCCCTTCGTCGTGACGTAGCGCTTGCCTCTTTGCAGTCTGCGGTATGGGCCCCGTCTCTGTAACGAATTATATACGCTGTTTTGCTTGGAAGGAAAGTCTGGGACTCCACACCGGGGCCTGTTCGAGACTTCGGCGCCGTTCTTGGGGGCAGTGGGGTAATGTGGCCGCCTCCTAAGCTCGAAGTCTTCTTTTAGAGTGTTTTGAGCATGTCTTCCACTCTTTTTCAGTGCATAATGATGAATCTTCTCTGGCCAAGCCTGTAAACACAGACATAAGAACGATCAGGGATTTGAAATTCAGCCATCTGGAAACTGGAATGACACTCAATTGTTGGAAAAGAAAAACGGAAAAGAACAATTGTTTGCTGTCATTGAAAAATAATCAGTGATGGGGTGGTGTAATTTTCAAATAATAGAAACTTTGTATTTACTGTATCACTCCACACATACATACTTTATTTTACGCATTTAAACACAACATGGACACAGTTCATAGTTCATCCCGTAGGAATTTAGTGGGTTGGTTAAGACCCTGTACAGGTCACTTGAGGTCTTCCAGTCAAGTTCGGGCCTCTTAGTTCTAGTGAATGAAAATTGGGATTCTACTGCATACAAGACATTCTGGACTATTATATGCTTCCAAGTTTGTGTTATGGTCTGGCGTCCACTTCATTTTAGCTGTAGTTATAGTCTGGAATGTCCACAAGGCAAGTTAGCTCCTGTTATATAAACAGTGTAAACAGTGTACTGTTATGGTTAAAAGCTTTATCTCTGAATGGTACATAGTGGTGACACTGGAGACTCCTTCCAAAAAATGCAAAATAATGTTGTTGTTTTTTTTGTATTATTCATGTAGGTACTGCAATCACCAGACAAGGTCTTGTGTAGACGCATTCAAAACCAGTGATGAACAGTAAGTGAACAGCTTTTTCTCATATCTGTACTTTACTGAAACATTTCCATGTGGGCAGACTTTTACATAAACTTTATTACATACACAAGTCAAATTTTTGATCTTTTTTTTAAACATGCGCTAAACAAGCAGCGATCCACCAATCAGGGTCGAGCGTTTTTGATCGGCGCTTGGTGTGTATCTACTGATCACCAACATGCAGTTCAGCTTCAGTTAAACATCAAGCAGAACATTTAGAGAGAAATAAATGATGGAAGAAACTCCAGACTCGAACTCGCTGCAACACAGTCACATCATTCGAGTCTTTTCACAATAATTGAGTTGATTAGGCAAAGAATCTTGTGATAAAAAATGATAATAGGAACATTATAGCCGTAATAAATCATAGTACTTTGGATACTTAAGTACGTTTGAAGGAAAATACATTTTTCCGAGTGGATCTACTTTAACTCAAGTACATGGCTTGTGTATTTTGTCCACCACTGTCCAAAACAAAAGCAGAAGGAATGAGATCTGAGAACTGGGCTGGATTTGATGTACGTTCAAAAGGCCAAACAAAGCCAAGACAGATGCAGATTTTAGGAGTAGGGCAACAGGAAGATGATGGGTATGTTGTGGTTGGGTGGGGGATGCTTTACAGAGAAAACAGCCTGAGTAGTGGGATAATTAAGACTTTATAATCACTGGTATCTCTCCCAAACATCCCAAACATCTTTTATTACATAACTCCATTAACACAGGCATTTCAAGGGTTTCGGTTTTGTCTGTTTCCATTTAAGGAATACGTTTTTGTTTTGTTTTGTTTAGTTTTTTTAAACGCAGTGAAGATTATTACTGCCATTTTCCCATTAGTATTTAGAGGAAATGGTTCTGTAAATTGTCTGGGAGCAGAAACAAGTCTCTCGAAAAGTCGCTTTAAAGCGGTTTGCAGATCAGTTTTGTTCTTACTTCTCTCGGCACACGTTATCCCTCTTTTTCATTCCTCTTTCCATATAACAGCCCAATCTCTATCTCTCTATTTTGAGTGTTAGTCAGACCAGAGGGGTAGCATTAGGTTGCAAAAGCCCTTTCGTGTCCTTAAGGTTTTAGTTTTTTAAAGGCTGTCATGTCATTTAATGCCACGCTGTGTTTGAACAAGAGGATAAAATGATGGGGTTAAAAAAAAAAGACAAGCGAAGATTTCGATGAAATCAAAGTCAAAGCTTGCAACAATATGCAACAAAAAAGTGAACGGTGTAATCACAACTAAAGTGTGAGAACTACCTTTAAGAAGGACATGTCAGTACAGGCATGTCCAACTTGATATTGTTACTTAAAAAAAAAAAAAAAAGCATGGCCCCGGGTCAATTAACAACTACGTGAATTCCACAACATAACAATCACAGTGTTTCAAGGGTTTATTTCCATCTGAGCTGTTCTGCTGACTTGGCAAAGCCCTCTTGTGCACGCTGTACCATCATTAACTAGACTATGTTTGTAGAACACGAGTATAATCAGCGAGATGGGCAAATGACTAGTTTGTTACTTTACTCGGGTCTCTAAAGCCAAGAAAGAGTTTTGCGATCGCTCACTGTGGGACGCTCGTGCCACTTAGTAAACGACGTGAGATGGAAAGAAAACACAAGTGTGTCTCCGGTTCAACAGGAGTCGAAAGCAACGAGGTCAAAGCCTAAATCAACAAGACAGGATCATTGAGTCAGAGCAAACATAAACTCCCATTAGGGACAAAAAAAACTAGCAGAAGCACCGGATGACAGAAACAAAGGCTAGTATCATGTAACGAATAACGTCTCTCAAACGCCCTATTAATAGAAATATAGAGTTAATTTTTTTTATATATATAAAGTATTGATTCTCTCTATATGTTCTTGTACTTAAGAGGCAACTACTATTTAAGTTTATCGCCTGAGGTAAAAAAAAAACAAAACAAAAAAAACGTAGCTTCTTGAGTCAGCACCAAACATGCTGTAATGACAGAAACACAAATACCAGGGTCCGAAATAAATGCATGTGGAGCAGCTAAGGACGGAGTCGCAAACGAGCCCTTAAGTGTGCCGTCGCAAACTCATCATTACGATCGGCTTTTACGGCGGAGTGCAAAAGTAAGCGCCCCACCCCCTCTCTCTCACAATGATCAAACCAGCATGCTCGGTTCTTTCGTTACGGCAGGTAATGATAACGTCCGCTCTTAGACAAGAGTGAAACAGTAATGTGCATCGTTCGAAACTTCTATTTAGGTTGCGCTACTTTTTTTGGTGGGATTTGAAAAGATTTTTAGATCGAATCAGAGCAGCTTTCGGGTTTTTTATGGATGATTTTTTATAGAATTCAATAAAATAGTATAAAATAGGAACACGCTTTCATTTTTTTTCTACCCACAAACCAAAAAAAGGAAAAAACGAATTTTCCTTAATTACCACTAAGTACATTTACTAATAATGTACATATACATTTGAACAATTATGCCATAATGTGTCTAAAAAAAGACAAAGGAATTTTTCATTCATGTGTGGGCAAATTTTATAGGATCCTCCTGCATAGAGCAAGTCAGGTGAGGCAGTGAGCGTCTGGCAAAAGGCTCCTGCATGCCTTGCTCTTAGTTTACCATGACGCTTCACACAATGCATTTTTCGCGTATCGCAACGCGTGTCTCGAGCCAGGCGGGAACACAACACTGTCGTGTGTCTGTCAGATTTATGCTCCTACGCTGTAGGATTTATCACCTATCAGCTGAAAGGCTGCATGAGTTCAGAACACATTGTCTGGCCCTGATATTAGATGTATTTGTGATTTTTATGTTGAAATTTTTTAATGTTGTAATATAATATTAGACGTCTGGAACGATGGTATGCTAAAGCATGGTAAAGCAAACACAGCTCAAGCTGAGGAATCTAGATGTGATAAAATGAGAAATAATGTATTTTGCAAGTGGATCCAATGTGGAGTTTAATGTATTGTTATGAAATTTGTGTTACTACTGAATTCTGATGAATTCTGGGTTCTGATTGGGCAAAAATTGTGATTGTTTCTCTGACAGTAGAAGTGCAAAAAAAAGCATTTATTACTGCATTATACATTTTTGTTTGCAGATTAACAGCTTATATATATATATATATAGTAGACAATTATACTTTTATATATGTATTATATATAATAATAGGCATATATTTTTATATATATATATATATATATATATATATATATATATATATATATATATATATATATATATATATATATATATATATATATATATGTATGTATGGTAGATAATTTTTTTACTTTTCATATTATTATAACAAAATATCAAAGTATTTAACACTTCTGGCCATTTATTGAGGTAAACATTTTCATATCCAGAAAAAAAAAAAGATAAACAAAAAAACAAAAAAAAACAATCCATTGTCTTTGGTTCCTGTTTCTGGAATAAAGATAAGCATCAGTTATACGGGTGGATTCTGCAACGCGATGCGCTCCGTGAAAGCGATACATTCTGCAGATCATAAGCACATCTATAAGTCACGCACTGGCCATATCGAAAGGAGATCATCTCTCACTCATCTCTCATCAGTCCTTTCCATTGCATCATAAAGAAACACCTTTGTCTCAGCTTGAAGCTTAAAAAAAACGGTTTCTTGATCAGATTTTCAAGCAGCGGTTATGTTATGAACCGAGCGAATATGAGAGAAGAGCGTTCGAGCAGGTTTGTATGCTGGGTTAAGTTGATAAAAAACAAAAAAAAAGAAGGGTTAATTATTTTGGGTTGAACTCATGTTCAGATGAGACGCGGGAGCAGAGGAGCAGAGCTGACGTGTCACGACAAGAACGAAGAGCCGGAGATGCATCTTCTTTCTCCTTGTCTTTCTAGTGAGACCAGGCTTAAAGCTAAAACCTTAAAAAGTCTGTGTGTGTGCATGTTTCAGACGTTTCTCTTGGCCTAATTCCCATTCTCGAGAGGATGATTGTCTCCCTGTTGGCAACCGATCAGCCGATGGCCATTCGTGGGTGATATCATCTGCTCCTCAAAATACAAGCAAGAAATTAGCGACCTACAAATTCACATCGAGATAGTGTAACTTGGCATGAAACAGCTTACAGTATGCAGAAGGGATGGAGCCAAAATACCGAGGCATCATTCAGGATAAACAGATGCAAAAAGCAGATATTATTGTGTGTTTATTTGTTTGTATGTTTTCAGAAAGTTTGCCAGAAAAGTTCATCTGGTTGAGATGAGAGATTTGTACAAGGTCAGAGAATAAACTTATGCTGCATCCGTAGTTTAAATTTGTTTCTTTTGGCATTTGTCCTCATCCAGAAAATACTTTCGCATTTTATACAACTGAGCTGTTGAGGTTTAGGGGCCTTCCTCAAGGGCCCTGCAATGGAAGCTTGGTGGTGCTGGGATTGGAACTGGCAAGCAATCAGAGGTCCAACCAGAGGTCCCCTACTCCGTAATTCCAACCGTTTGACAGTGCACTAATAGAAGAAACCAAAACAACGCTCCTGTATAGGCCACGCCCACGGGTTTAGATCGGAACCCGGCGACAGATACGCGTTGTGTCATTGCGTTACCCCTCTATTACACAACATCCCATTCTTCATTGTCCCATGCACACGAGGCGCGATAAACTCCTATTCCCCCGGCAGCTAAAGCATCCTTGGCAGATAAAATTAGGCCACGTTCAAGATAAAAAAATAAAAAAAACGAGCGATTGCAAGAAAATTAAACTTGGGTAAATATTTACAGTGTAAAAATCTTCCAGAGAACTTTGCAGAACTAAGGCTGTATACACACGCGAAGCGATTACACAATTCGCAGAGGGAGAATGTTTTCGGAGGAACAGGAAAAGGATTAAAGCTGATGGGAGATGATAGCGAGAAAATGCCTTCAGTCAATAGGAAATGAACAGTATCTGGGTCAAGAAGTTGAGGATGGACTCATGGAAGAGAAGTGCAGGGGCTGGAGGTTAAGAATGCGCCAATGTCAACATCAGCACTGCACAATGTCAGGCGTCCTCGCATGAAACCTCGTCTCTGTTACCATGGTAATACATGAGCCGTAGAGAGGCAAAGCGTAACTTTTTGTGTTATAGCAGCATCATGTCACTATTTTGACGATAAAAAAGAATTTACATGGAAGAAATGCGAAACTTTTCTTCAGTTCTTTTTATCTTTAAAAATACATTTAACACATTTAAGCATATTTTTTAAAACTAATTTTAGTTTTACTTTTAAGTCATTTTTTATTTGTTTTAATTCGTTTTTTTACTTTTACTTTTTAGTTCTGAAATACGCTCAAGTTTAAATGTTAAAAGAATTCATTTTTCAATATTTAAAAGTTTTCTTTTTAAATAAAGAGTACTTTTTAAACGCAGTTTTACATTTTTTTAACTTCATTTTAGTTTCATTTTCAAAACAAAGTTTAAGTTGCCATTTTTTAAATTAAGTTTTTTATTTTTTAATTCTCCAAATGTACTTTTTCAATCCGAGTTAAAGTTTACTTTTTTGTTGTTTGAATAAATAATTTTATATTTTAATTCTTTAAAATGTTCAAACCATAATATTTTAATAATTACAATTTCGAATTAATTTTAAATGCATAATTTTAAAAGTGTAAGTTTACTTTTTAAACATTTTATTCGGATTTTTAACAATGTACCGTAATTTTTTAAGTGATTTAAAGAAATTTTTTAAGTTTTTTTTTTTTTAAGTGTTGAAATGAATAGATTTTTCCCTAAAGGGTTCTTCGGTCAGTTCTGATGAATAACATTTTTTCACACAGAAACCAGGTTCCTTGTGGGTTCTTTGTAATGGTTTTTACACGCTTGAAAAATGATCCTTAGCCGTCACTGGATGAATAATAGCTCTACGATCTGAATGATGATTTGAATGATGAATGGTCCTCACTGGAAAATGTGTTCTTCCAAGGTTCCTTGAATAGTAGTGATTAATTTGTTCACCCATTTGTTTTTCTGGTGGTATAAACAACATTTCTCAATGTTTTATTGATATTCTTTTATAATCAATGTTTATTCCTTTAGAAGATCTTTAGATGGTTAAAAGGGCTGCCTGTGTGGGGGGGTTTGGATGGTTAATGGTGCTACATCTTAAATACTCATGTGTCTGAATTTGAACTTCTCAAACTGTCTGGCTGCCAAGCTGGTGAAGACACGGTGCAGAATATGAATTAAGCATTGAGCCTAACCCTCTTTGAAAAACGATAGCAGGAGAATGTTGACTTTCTCTGTGATATATTACAGCTACATTAAAGCTGCAATTATCGAAGCAGGTGAACGCACGTTTGCAGACCGCACACGTTTCTGTTCCTTCTCACAAATGTTTTCGCTCAAACAGTAACGAGTCAGCGATTATTTTCTAGCTTTGGTGAACATTTAAATATTCGCCTCCCGACAGAATGACAAAAATAAAGACTTTTTTGTTACTGTTCACAATATTTTGTTGATCCACAGCATTTGTAGCATGTTTTAGATTGAACTCAATGCTTTAATTTCTCCAATGAGACCCCTGGTATAACTGGAATACATAGTGGCGTATTTAAATACGTGTAATGAGGATTTTATAATAAAATCATGCTTTAAAAGTAATCAAACCCTGAGACGTGACTATGGAATTAACCACTGTTCAGTTTTTTGTTTGGAGGCGTGTCTCAGTTACAGATGTGGGTGGAGTTATTTTAAATAGGGGCGTGTCTTAATTACGCATAACGCTTGAATTTTGTCCAAATTTTTTTTTTGTATAGCATCTCTTTTAACACTATATCAAGACTACCTCACAGTAACTACACTACAGTATATCATGCGGAAATGTAGGCAATACATACACTAAAAATTCAAACTGTAAAAGAAATATTTCATAATTATAGTGCTATTTTTATTTAAGTACTAAATGTAGGACACTGGAGGAGACATCGTCTTAATTTGAGTACTATGCTTACAAGTTTTTGTATAAAATCTTGTAAGCATAGTGCTAGGTCAGCTTATTCTTAGCCATGTTTTCTTTACAGAAGTGGACCTGGAATAAAATGTGTGCAATGCTTTGAAAATGTGAGGAAAAATAAGAAACCGTATGTAATATGTGCACATGATTTTATGCTTTCTGGCTTTGTGAGTCCTTGTAACTGGTTAGTGTGTTCGCATGATGTCACGGTGTTGACTGTTGTGTGTATACTGTATATACCCCTATGTTTTTGTTTTGTTTTGTCAAAGATTAGCACGCTGCTTTTTTAAAAGCCGTTTTGTTCTGTTTCAGGGGTTTTCCAGTTTCATTCTTGTTACATGGTTTCTAAATGCTCATCATAGTGTTGTTCACCTATCGCGAGATCAATGCCTGGATTACATCTATGTTTTTGTCTGAGGATTTGGATTAGTTTTTTTCCCAAATATCATCACATGACAGCATGCACAATTAACAGTTGGTGAAAATAATAATAAAAACAAATGAAATTTGACGTACTAGGGTGTTTTGGTGTAAGGTGCTGAGATATGGCCAATGGCGTAATCATTCGCAGAGATTAATACGGATAGTTTAAGTGGCTGCCAGACTTCAGTCCACATTTTCAATCCCAAAATCTTTTTTATGATAAAAATCTTAATTATGGTCTGAGGACAATTAAAAACCCCGACTTGGACACTCCTCCTATGATTTTCGTAACTTAAATTTTTACAAATAGTCCTGGAACTCAATTTAAGCACGTGTGCAACTCGAATCCGAACGTATTAAACTTTCCCAGCATGCATACTGACATCCTTTAAATACAAATCGCCTACGTTAATGCATTCACATTAATCTGTGTTGGAAGGTGACGTGTATTTTTTTCACTCAGGGTACTCAGAGAACCAGCATTCTGTTCTTAGAGGGGTCAGAGAATGCAGCTGCAGCAGCTATCTAGCTCTTTCCCTTTTCCCTGTGTCAGCAAACTGAGATGTTTGTTATTCTGCACCACATGCCAAATGGCTTGCCCCTGCCTGCATAATCTCCCTTCTGCAGCTTTGTCAACAGTCAGGAACAAATTGAGTGCACAAGTGAGGCATTGCAGCACTCCATCCACGAGGAGGCTAATTCTTCTATAAAGGGGGTCTGGGGACGATCCAATGTGCCCCGGAGATGGTTTAGATTTGGGGGGGGTTGAGACAGTGCAGCATGACAGATTTCTGTATCAAGTGAAAGTGTTTATAGGCGTCTGTGTTTCCGTGTCACTTAGATTAGCATACACAAAGAGCTCTTCACTCTCTGGGTTATTATTCTTGACGTTTCCTTCGGAAAATCTTGAAAATGCTCTTGGACTTCCTCCAACTGGGTTAAAACAGCCAGCTGCATGTTGTCTTTGTCTGCCTTCTCGAAGCCTTGTGCTGGGGACAAAAAACTTTCCACACATCCACAAAACATCTTACAAAACAGCGGATCACAGCAGCGAGGTTACTAAGACTCGATTATCCAGTTTAATGCATCGCTGCATGTTTGAGAATAATATGAATGGATTCTGAAAGAAAACAACATGCAGAGCTCATAGAAAGAAAGAAAAAAACTGATATGGTTACCTCGCCAGAGGGATTTCCGACGTTATGAAACGCACGACTACTGTTTCACAGTTCAGCCTGAAGCCAGAATTAGAGATGTAGTGATGTAGGAGACTTATACTGACCTACTGACCCGTGTCTCTGATTTCCAAACACACTATGTAGCGGAAAGGCTCAAGGTGCTTGAGACCTTGTTCTTTTTTTAAAACGAATGAAGGCGCTTTGAAATTTGACACAAACGCGTCTCAGTTGAAGTTCAATATGTCACACGTGTGTTCGGTAAACATCACAGCATGAACCATCCAAGTTCACAGGGAGATGAAAACTCTAAATTAACTCTCGATAAAATGTTTATTAGCTGGTCATGTTTGTCAAATAGGGTCCATGAAGTGCAGAAAACAATAGACATCACAATCAACCACTAGCAAATGATTGTATAGTTATCAATAGTATTATATTTGTTCTTTGAACTTAGGCAATGGGTTGTGTATGGGGTCGAATCAAAATCAATCACATTTTATTTTGTAACTCATAAACACAAAAAGTGGAGAATTTTTTCCAACAATGAATTTAGAAATGACATGCATGCTTCTAACAGATGAGGTCATGAGAATTCATATGGGTTCAAACAAAACAAAAGTCAGGGTCCCTGTCTATATATATATATATATATTTATATACACACCTAAACCTTTGCATTAGATGCATTACATTTGCAGATCTAAGGGTACCAATAATTTTGCAAAAGTTGAAGCAGGAAGGCTGGATGCTTTGTGTCTTTATCTGAGAACGTGCCTTGTGGTGGAATCTTAATTACACACTTTTGTATATAAAACGTGCACCGAGAGAACCGAATCTTTATTAGTACCCACATTATTAATGGAGATACAGTATATTGTACAGAGATAGGTATAGAATTTCTTTTATTGTGTCCCTCAAGTGCAAAAGAAAGACTGAATAGAGCACGAGGGTTTGATAAAGAAAAAGAAAAAAAAACATTTGCAGAAGTTGAAACTAAAGTTTTTTCACTTACCGCCGAGTCTCGGTTGTTCCTGTCGTCCCCCAGCGGAAGCGAAAGAACGCACAGCGCGCAGGACAGCAGCAGCAACAGCGTGGTCATCGTGGTCGATTTATTTATTTATTATTTTTTTTTTAAGGAAAAAGAAGAGAGAGAGAAAAAAAGAAAAGGCACGCGCGCAACTCGTACCAGAAAGGCACCTGCGCCGCGCGCCTGGATTCGAACCGGACCAGGAACTCGCACTCTCTTTTGCACACTTAATAGAAGAGAGAGAGACAGAGATTGATAGAAAAGTTCGTGAAGAAAGAAAGGAGAAAAGAAAGATAGAGGATAGAGCGAAAGAGAGAGCTAAGTCTAGACAGCTCGAGCGCGCTCTGCTCAGCCGGTGCAGTGCACGAGAATGGCGCTGCTCCAGAGGTTTTATACCCCCGATTTCTTTGTTCCCCTTTTCTCCAAATTGCATCCCTGCTTTTTTTTTTTTCTTCCTTTTTTCAGGCTGGAGGGACAAGTTCATAAGCGCTCACGTGACTCGAGATTGGTCCGTCCTGCGTGTGCGTGTGCTGGTGCGTGCGCCTGGGCGCGAGGGCGCGCGCGAGAGAAAGAAAGGAGGCAGGTGGTGCAGTTAAAACCCGTCTGCGTGCAACAAATAAATGCATTGTTATTCAACTTGATCCAACAGTGCAACATGTGAAACGAGTGTGTAGGCTGGAGATGCAAGTTTGATCTTGAGTTTTGGTGATAATTACACTGCAGCTGTGACTGACTGAGGGGAGACAAGAAAAAAGCCCCAGTCTTAATCGTGATGATGTTAAATTAAGCTCTAAAAAGCCAAATTAAGTATGAGATCATCCTGTTAACTCCTAGTACTCTTAGGGAAAGAAAGTACTGGTGTCTGTTGAGGTGCAAACTCTTGTCATTAGGGTGGGATGTACATCTAAGTGTATTGCACTCATCCTGCAAAAAAAAAACTAACATTTTGTTATTATGAAATATTTACTTTTTACTTTTAATAATTTTCATTATAAAGAGGGAAATGTCTGGAAAAGAAACTGGACTGTTATAGAATCTTATCTTCATCTGTCCATATTTAGTGCCCAATATATATCCTGATTTTGGCTGGCAGGAGTAGAACCCGATGTGATCTTCTGCTACAATATAGTATCCATCTCAAGGTTCGAGATGTTCACCATGGTTATAAAGAGTGGCTAGGAACAGATATTCAGCTTTGACCTCTCTTTTCAATGAGGCATATCCGCCTTTAAAACTGCTGGATGTTTTTTGTTTTTCTCACCATTCTGTGTGAACTCAAAATGAAAATGAAAATCCTAGGATATATTCCACCCGATCTGACACTACCGACCGTGCCGCAGTTAAAATCAGCAGTGGTGAACAATAAGGAAGTGCTTGTTAAACATGTTGAAGTATCTGTGTTTTGTCAGAAAGTGTCCTTTTGGGAGAACATTCATTTGGTTGTACCTGGAATTTGGATCCAAAGGTTGTGAGTTCAAATCTCAGCCCATTCAAGTTTCCACCGCTGTGAGTTTGAGCAAGTCGCTTAGCCCTCAACTGCTCAGTTGTTTTAATAAGATAATTGTAAGTCGCTCTGGAAAAAGTGTCTGCCACATGCCTTATATTTCATGAGGGTACCTATAGGGAACTCTCTCCATGAAAAGATCTAAAGTGCAAGCAAGAAAGAGTTTGATGGGCTGAAAACTTCCCACCTCTGCAGCGTACACCAAGAAAAACAAGTTCAGCACAGATTTCTTATGTAAGTTTTTCTGAAAATGCTGCTGTATTAAGTGGCTCCTTATCATCTAAAGTGCTACGTCTTCACTGCTAATCCACTAGTTTAGAAAAAAACAAAAATAACACGAAGCCCTCAGGCCGGTAATAACATCTCAGGTAAAGATATGCGACGTCATTTTTTCTTTCTTTCTTTCTTTCTTACCCTTAGAGTTTTTGAGGCGAGCCCGAGTAAAGCACGCTCGAATTGTTCGCCCTGACCTCAAAACACCGGACAATGAGAAGACACATTTCTCAAATGCCTCTGGTTAGAGGGCTTGAACGGTATCATTACTGCAGAGGTTCATTGCTGAGGAAATTGTTTCGGAATGCATCAGTAAATTAAAGGGCGGTCGCTGATTTCTTTTGAACAGAATCGTTGCGGGCTGTCATCACGACATTTCCTCTCTCGGCCGATTGACCGGTCTGCTCACTTTACAATGCAGATGGACACGAAGACTTCGGGCTTGAATGGACCAGATTTTGGACCTGAGAGATTAGAGAGGGATACACCAGGCTTTCTTGTGAACAGTATAAAGTGTATTTCTTCTGTACTCTTCTATCGCAAATCATTTACAGTGCAGGTTTTCTAATTGGCTGACACATTGGGGGGTTTTTTGTTACATCGTTTTGACTGTTCCAAAGTTCTGACACTGGAGACTCTTTCCTGGGCCATGTCAACTTTTTTATCTCTTACATTGTTAAATAAATAAGACCGGAGGTGGAGCTGGAGGTAGCAGAGCTGAAGATGTTGAGGTTTTCGTTGGGATTGATGAGGATGGACAGGATTAGTATTGAGTTTATTAGAGGGACAGCCCATGTAGGACGTTTTGGAGACAAGGTGAGGGAGGTGAGATTGAGATGGTTTGGACATGTGCAGAGGAGGGACATGGGGTATATCAGTAGGAGAATGCTGAGGATGGAGACACCAGGAAGGAGGAAAAGAGGAAGACCAAGGAGGAGGTTTATGGATGTGGTGAGGGAAGACATGCAGGTAGTTGGTGTGAAAGAGGCAGATGTAGAGGACAGGGTGGTATGGAGACGGAAGATCCGCTGTGGCGCCCCCTAATGGGAGAAGCCGAAAGAAGAAGAAGACATTGTTAAATTATTAAACAGGTTATTTTATGTTTATGTGTTTGCTGTTTGATTTGATCGTGTCGTACGAGTCAATGCGTAAGCTGTTACTAAAGAGTTTGCGTTTACAGGAAGCAACTCGAAATCCGTCTGACCAACAAATCCGTGATCTTTTTTTGGAATCTGATTGATCCTGATGGAATTTCTTTTCCTCTGATACCTGATTTTAAACTTTTTTATCCAAAAACCCCTTTAAGAATTCAAAACCTCTTCATGATGCATTATATTAAATCCGATGATTGTTTCAACCACTGTGAGCCAAGATATACAAGTTTCATAACCGATCTCATGTTGCTCTTGGCTGATCGAGACGCCGTTAATTAGAGTTCTCCTCGATGTTGATGCGAACGAATGCTAATGAAGATGAATGGAGCCTGAAATGCTACACTTTTTATGGTTCAGAGAAGAACTGATCCTACCCCTAAGGTTTATCTGATAGGGACAGGAAAGCGAGAACGCGAGGACAGAAACTTGGCAGGTTACCATTAGATAAAAGTTAGACTTCTGTGACTGGTTAAAGAAAGCCAAATGTTTTGCAATTGATAGAATAAAAGAAAATCAACTCAGAAGCATTTTCATATTTTATTATAATTTTTTTGCTCAAATTTAAACCCAAGTGACCAAAACAAACGATTGTGTTTTTGTCCAATTTTCTATATTTGTCTTATAGGATATTTTCAATCTTTAAACTTGTTTAGTATTAGGGATCAGTTTGTCATTTGATCTTCATCCTGCTATTTCAAGACATGAAGAAATTACACGTTGTCTCTTTCACTTGAGGAAATGTCTTTACCCTTCGTACGTCATACAGCAGCATGAAATTAGATCTTCCTTGCCTGAAGAATGCATTAGTATGAATTATAAATAAATACTGCCATTCCTATACAGCATCGCCTGCTTAATGAACCTGTGTGTGATCTGAATTCATGATTTTTCTTCAGCCTTAGATTTAAATGTTAATCAAATGCGCATTTACATGCTGTGCTTTAACCATTATATACACTATACGAACAAAAGTTTCTAGACACCTGACAACCCAGTCCACGTTTAGTCTCCATTTATTTTTATAATAATCTCCATTCTTCTGGGAAGATGTTACACCAGATTGTAGGTGAGGTGAGGAGGCCTGGGGGGGTGCAGTCAGGGTTTACACTCATGAGTTCAATAGGGTTGAGGTTGGAGCTCTATAGCAGGAGATCTTCCACTCCAACCCAGGTAAACATATCTTCATGAAAATGGATCTCCTAGTTCAAGTGAAGGGAAAATTTCATTTTAGCACATCCAAAGACGTTCGATACAATCGTGTGCCTCCAACTTTTATGGCAACAGTTTGGTGAAAAACCACATATGGCTAAAAACTTAGGTGTCCCAGTGCTTATGTCCATACAGGCATAACTTTATGACCGGTGAAATCATTAACACTGAGGATCTCTTCATCATGGCACCTGTTAGTGGGTGGATTTATTTATGAGGCAGCATGTGAACATTTTGTCCTCAAAGTTGACGTGTTAGATGCAGGAGTTTGACAGATTGTGACGTCTAGACGACTGGGTCAGAGCGTCTCCGAAACTGCAGCTCTTGTGTGGTGTTCCTAAGCTGCAGTGGACGGTATCTATCAAAAGTGCTCTAAGGAAGGAACAGTGGTGAACCGGCGACAGGGTCATGAGCAGCCAAAGCTCATTGATGCACGTGGGGAGCGAAGGCTGGTAATCCGATCCAACAGACGAGCTACTGTAGCTCAAACTGCTGAAGAAGTTGCTGTTGATGGTCGATGGGTCTGAACTGTTTTGGCAGCAAAAGTAGACCAACACGTGCAGGTGGTCATAATGTTGTGCCTGATTTTGGTTTATTCAGTGATTATGAATGCATTAATGAAGAAACCACTACAGAAACCTTTACTTTTAATAGTACAAAGAAAAGATGCTACAACAGAATCCTTTATAGAGACTCAGGAAAACATAATGCACTACCTTAAAGATTTATTAAACAGCACCACAATCCACTCCCATTTAATGGAAAACTGGAAGATGAACGAAGAATGAAGTGATGTCATCACTACTAACATACAATGATTGTGCTATAAAACGAGGAAGAACATCCACTTGATGATGCTTTATTAAATCGCAAGACATAATGTGATGTTTTAAAAAAAAAAAAAAAGCACTGGGATGTTTCCTCTGAGTTTGTCATACGAAAAAAAACCCAAAACAAATTCCTTGTCTCCTGCTGCATTCATAATGATGCCTCTAGGGCCAGCGTAGCACCATCCAGTGGAAGAACATGTATATGCCGTTAAATCGTTATGCTACACATCGAACCTTTCTACAGGTCATGTCTTAGAGAAAGTGTTGCCTTCAAATAAAATCCCCTGGTGATTATTTGAGTTTGAGCAGCTGCCTGGGTTTGGTCCAGCACTGATCTGGTGCGCTGTTGGAAGGCACCAGGAGGACCGGCCACAACAAAGCCTCATAAACCAGCAAACGAGTGACTGCTTTCCCCCCATGGAATCACTTATAACCACTAAACGGCTCCTGCAGCACACAGGCACGTTGTCAGGTTTAATTACTGACAGATTTGCCTTTGAACTAAACTGGAAGAGGAACCACACTTGGTCTGAGGCATGTCTAATAACCAAAATAAATGGCTTAGGAACAAAAAAACCCCAACAGCTTAGGTTTTTCTTTTTTTGGAGAGATTCAGGTGTAAAGAATGGATGAGAATCGAGGCTTGAATCTAAAATCATTACATACAAATATACACAGATAAAAACTGTTAGATTTCTGTACTCAAGTGTTTTCTATAACTAATAGCTTTTATTAGTCATTTTAGTGTCAGTTGTTTTTGGCTTAAAAAGAGCTGCTCAGGTGCAGATACTCGTGTTTTAAAAGACTCTGGTAAAAGTTGAAGTTCTGACTAAAATTTTTCACTCAAGTTAAAGTAAAGACGTCTGGGCTCTGATTCTCACTCTGTTTAAGTGTCATGCTGGTAACTGAACCTCACATCATATTAATGTATTGTTACCCAATGAATGTATCCAGGCTGAATAGCCACCGTATAGAACACAAGCAGAGAAAAGATGATGATCAGGTGATCAGGAACGTCTCTGTTCTCAGTCATGTTTACATCACTGACTCCCTCTGTCTCATCCAGGTTGAAAACGGCGCAGTGAGAAGAAGAAATATCGATCATGTCACCAAATAGATTCAAACTAAAGTAACATTAGTTTAATTTGAACATTAATAACAATCATTTTTCAACTCGACGACAATTTCTATTGACAATCAAAAGCCTGTGCTTGTTTTAAGGTGATAAACACAAACACTTCAAAAGTTTTGGAAAAATCAATTTCCTCTCAATAAAAGAGGAGAAATACAGTGTGTAAACAGAATAAAACTCATGGGTGCAGCAAATCACTCACTTTAGCCATAGCTCTCAAACGTTTTTACTGTTCCAGGTTGTAATGTAACTTATAAAAACTCTTCAGAAAAATAATCAGTGGCATTATGGAAGTGTTTGTTGCCAAACCAAAGTTTTGTTTTTTCCGAAAGCCTAAAGTGTTGTATTCTTATATCTTATATATAAGAAGTGTCTTTATGTTAGATTTCTGTGTCTAATGTACACATTGTGTGCAATGTTTAGCAAAAAGTGTGAGGCTAAAAAAACTGCTTATTGTTGTGCATATCTGGGCTGAGGTTTTGATTCTTGAGTGTAAGGTTTCACTATCTGTATTATTTTTAATTTTAGTGTGTAAACAATCGTAAAAAACTGTAATACTCGTTGTTTAATGGGAACAGGCTCAGGAGTTAAAGGTACACTCAGGGATTGTGACGGAAATCCTCTGAAGCTGCTTTGAAACTCAAACTCAAACAAATGAAGCCTCTCCCTTCAGCATTCACACCTTCATTACAGTTTTTCTAAGCTGCTTTGGAGCGTTTCTTGACTCATCCTTAATATTTGTGTAAGTGCATTTCTCAAAACAAATTAGATTTCTTGCAAAAGCCTGTACTTTTCTCTAAATCCTCAGTTCATCTCTCGAAAGTAAGTATTTGTGTCAATGAACATCTCATTCCCATTTTCCAAATGAAAAGTCCCTTCGTCATTGTTCATAAACAAGATCATCAAAATGTTTAGTCATGTTATCAGAGAAATTCTTCCCAATTATTACAAAAAAAAAACCTCTGCATTGTGTATATCTGAGAAAAGGGTTACAGGGTCACATTCCAAAAACTGTCCAGCAGCAATTGTTTGGCTTGTTAGCAAAAATCGCTATCTTGTTTGTTTATATGGAGTATTTTTGAATCATTTCCTGCATGTACTAATGTTTTACATGCCGTCTTTTTCGTTCTCATTTCATTCTAGTCTTTTGATATGATGCTAAATTGTATTGCAATTAGAGAAAAAACCCTTTCTGTTTGTTTTCAGTCTGCCCAAGTGCATGCTCATTTGACTTTACTGGAAAAACAGCTGTAAAGCACAGACATGCTCTGATTGATATGTGTGCATAACCCGACTCTGAATACAAGGAACTTTCCTTGTGTAAATAGTAATATTACATTTGCTCAGTCTGAATGCACCCGATTGAACAATTGTTTTATATGTGTCATTTCTTACATCGTTGTGTGTCCTGTGTGTGTGTGTGTGTGTGTGTGTGTCATAGCTAGATTTCTGATTGGTCAGTTACAAACATGCTGAAACTTCTGAGGAAAAACGCTTGTGGTCTGTAAATAGTTGTTTTCGCGTTGTTTATACGATAATGGTGCTATGTAAGGCTATAATATGCAACATAATCTAAAGATTGATTGGCAGATAAATCGTCTTATCATGTTGCAGGAATTCCAAATTACATAATGCATACTGCAGCAACAGTAGATTAGATTCAGGTTTTGGCTCAATATCGGGAAAAAAAGCGCCATCATCACATTTCTCACATCATTAGGCTACAATTAACACAACATTCCACATCGGCAGGAAGCATTTCCTGTTTATGTAACCGGAATTAAAGATATTTTACTCGGAATTAAAAAGGAAAAGGCATAGGAACGTTGATAGGATTTTCTTCTGTGTTTACGTTTCCTTATAACTCTATCCGTCTTGAGAGAATGCAAGAAAACGTTTATGTTTGTTTTCATTTCTGCATTTCACATGAAGCTTATATCTTCCTCTCTGCAAAGAAACAAACAAACATGAGAATCATCCGGGCCGCGGTTGGAGATATCGCGAGCTGCATCAGACATTTCGCGAATGCGAGCTGGATTTACATATATGCTGTGAAAAAGACTATTAACTGCTAAGTTCAGCCAGTCAGGGCCATGGTAATAAAATATTCTTAGATATTATCACAATAAAAGTTCAAATTCAAACAAAATCGCATAAAATTAAATGATACAATATGAATAAAACATTCACAGATTCGCATCAGTGCATCGACATAAAAGTTAATGATGTGATGCATCGATTTTAAAAAGTGTGCACTGCATAATTTCGAACATATTTGCATCGATAGAAAACTATTTATTTCTATATAATTATCAGTGGATGCACTATACTTTTTAAATAATTAACTGACCAATAATTTGTGACCAATATTTGATATGTAAATTGATTTCTCGATGCTGAACTGTTTCTCGAGCGCGTTCACTCAGCACTGCTACGTGAATATGACGTATCGCAACACTACGGAGGGGCGTGTCCTGAGAGTCACATAAAATACAGATTAACATGGCAGAGGTAGAGCTGTAACTTCCTGGAGACACAACAGTAAATGAAGGTCTGGTTATATTTAATTGCTATATTTTCGCACTTTAAAAGGCGTGTTTGTGAAAGGGTCGTGATTTCAGAAGGCACTTCAGTAAATTGATTTGTCTGAACTGAAGAAACTGAATCACATTATGTTGTGATGAATCGAATGGAAATTGAATTGAAAGCGTAACGGTTTGGCGTTGTTTTGGAGCAGGGAAGGTTGGAAGAATTATTCCAGAAAATGAAAGGAATCCTGAACCAACATGGCTGCCATTCCATACTTCAACACCATGCAGTTCCATCTGCTCATTGGAAACGACTTCACCAAACGGCAAGACGATGAGTCGAAGTGGACGTCCGAGCTCTGTAAGCGTCATTTAAAGAGCAAACAGACGTCTGGAATGTTATTTATCATGGAACGACCTGCCCAGTCACCGCACCTAAATCCTGTTGAACTGCTCTGGGATGAACTGGATCGTAAAGAAAGAAATCTCCAATTAGTGAAGAACATCTTCGGCAAGTTTTACAAGAGGCACAGCAAAATATTTCAGCTGTCCAGATGCCGAAAGCGTGTAAAGCTGATATTCACGCTAAGGGAGGATTTTTCAATGAAAATAAAATGGAACATGTGGACATTTCTATATTTGTTTGGCCAAAGCAAATCTTTCTTTGAGTTAAGACAAAAGGAACATGCACCCGTATCACTGTAACAAAGATCATTTTTATAAAACGTGTGAAAAAAAAACGCATATACGATACGCACGTTAACATAAATGATAAAATCGTATGTTTGCGTGCCTGCAAACGTGGATGTTTACCTCGACGTGTGCGTGCACGCTGATCGGAGATAGCGAATGATGTCGAATTAGTGTTGCCTAAAAACGCATCCTTGCTAAAAAACATTTGTGCTGCTGTCAGCGTTTTTTTGTTTTGTTTTGTTTAGTTTTTTTTTCTGAAAGAAGTTAAAGGTCCGCGAGGCTCCTTCATCTGATAAAAAGTAAAAAAGCAGTCTCAGCACTACAAATGAGATTCGGGTAAACACGCTCAGGCTGTAACATGAAAGAGCCCTGGGGTGATGAGTCACTCCTCGCTCACCCCCTTTTTCTGTCTCTCCTTGTTGTCCCCCCTGCCCCCTCTTGCCCCCCCCCCTCCTCCCTGCCATGAACCCCTGACCACAAGAAAGGTAAAAGGGAGGAATGGGGGCTGGGGTTATTCCAGGACAGAGTTTAAAACTAAAAAAACACATTCTAGCTAAAGATAACTCTCATAATGTATGGAAAAAAATCTCCTGATTTGGTTTCACCCCGGCCGTATCACGTTGGCGAAACTTTGAAAGGTCGTTAATTTAAAGCTTGACACCACGTTTATTACCCTGTCCACAGAGCGATCATTAAGAGCAGGAGAGCAGCTGTGAGTCGGGGCAGGTGACCTCCAGCTGCACGAAGTTCATGTAGACACTTCCTGCAAGCTTTTTAGGAGTTGTTAAGTGCTGGAACTGATCACAGGTCAAGAATGAGGGATTCACGTGGGAAAAGACATGGTGCTGTGTTTGTAATTAATAACATGGCCGAAATCCAGAGAAATGGTTTCATACTGTTGACAAGCTCTGATTTGGTCAACAGTAAAACACTTGGGGTTCTGAAATCATAGGCAAATACTCTACAATAGCAGAATAGCGGATACCATGTAATAATGATTATTTTCCAGTAAAAGTTTAAATAGTTCTGTTCTTAGTGCACACCACATTAACACTTACTGTTACTAAGCACTGAAACTGGAGACTTGTTCCACAGATGTTAAATAAATATCTTGTTCCATTGTTTTTGCAAACATCATAGTCCACAGAGACTCCTGTCTGACTTTGTCCATCAACCTGTCCATCACCACTGCAAACAGGAAAGGGCTCAGAGCCGATCCTTGATTCAATCCAACCTTCACCTTGAACCTGTCTGTCGTTCCTACTGCATTTATTCAATAATATATACATTTTTAGTTACTTTATCTACTTATTAAAACTTAGAGCATACATACACACTATAAAGTGCCCAGTGATCTCTTTCTTCTTACCTCTGGATGGAATTCTCTTCATACAGAGACACTGTGCAGCTGAGGATGGTTCAACATGAACATACTAAAGATCCCTGAAGTTTCTGAGCAACCCAAGAACTTTGATTGTGGATTTGGACTGTAATTAACATCAACAGTGTACTACAGTGGCTCAGGACTGAGCATAAGGAGTTCCGCATTTAAGTACCTTTCACTAAAGACCTCAACAATGATGGAACTGTAATGAATGGACATTCGGTGTTGAGGATGAGGATGGGTTCCTTTTCAAATCTGGTTTTCTGGGAGAATCAGGAGATCTTTTGCCATTTGTTTGTTGATTAGGGAAAAACGTATATAATTATAATATGACAAAGGGATGAATTACATAATGTAATTATGTAATATTTAATATTACAATGTAATTAAGACATTATATCGCAAATAATATTGTACAATAATAAGTTAGCCTGAGAAGCTAGCCTGTGTTAGTCAAAGCAAGTTTCACTGAAATCATGTATTATAATTTAAGAATATTTTTAAAAAATCATTATCTTTGGTAGCACACATGAGCCTTTCTTGAATCTAGAAATCTCAAAGCTGTAAGGTTTCCACCCTGAAAAAGCAGAAAAAATAAATACGAGACAGAGCATTTATCCGGTCTAAAGGAAGCAGCTCTGAATCATGAACTTTCATCCGGGAATAAAGTGTGAATCACTGCAAATTGTGCTCACTCGAAGACCCCGAGCCACACACTGAGCGGATGCTGTCAGGACCCTGGAAACCACAGAATCTTTTTCAGAGACCTTATTGTGTGCAAAAACACTCTGTAACATGTTTTAAAAATATAAATAAATCCACATCACCATGTCGGTTATGAATAGACACTCGATATAATGTGCTGATAAGTTTGTACATGTAAATACCTCTGGCAGCTACAAAATACCGACACTGGAGACTCCTTCTGTGAATGAAAGGAACTTTTCTTTGCAAAGAATTCAGCATAAGTAAACCATAAATCATCTCCTGCTTGGTTTTTCGCCCGTTTGTTTAAATTCGTTTGTTCAATTTAATGTAGGTACAATGTATGGTCCAAAATTTGTGGACACCTCTTTCTGAACACCCCATTCCACATTTCATCCCTATTAGCTCTTATAATAAGCCTCTGAGAAGATGTTCCACTAGATTTTGGAATGTGCTTGTGCTCGTTCATCCACAAGGGTTTGTAAAGTCTGATGTAGGTGGTGTGAGGAGGTCTGGGGTGCAGTCAGCGTTCACAATCTATAGAATAAAAATAAACAAAATTGCCTTTGGACTACTTTCTGTCAGATCACGAGCTCCAAACCAAACACGCACTTGTCACAAAAGTTCACGAGTCAGCAGTTGCAGCTGTCATTGGTTTTGTTTTTTGCAGTCATTAAAGCAGAGGTGTGACAAACCGTGTGCTATTCTGAGACTTCTTTAAGTTTAGGGATGAGACACATGGGTGGAAACATGTCCCAATACTTTTGGTATGATTGGTATGTAAATGACAGAGGTAAGAGCGCCATCTTGTGATGTAAAGAGTAAATGAGCTCTTTGTCCCCTGTGAAAGAGAGATGGAAGAAGGTATAAATGGATTTTGAAAGAGTTATTGCTATAATAATTGAAAGCTTTTAGACCATAATTATAATAATTAATAGTTAAATTTAGAATGAATAACAAAATAAAAAAAAACCTAAATGGTTTGTATAATTTTTATAATTGGAAAAATGCAATAATAATAATAATAATATTTAAAAATATACCAAACAAAATGTTCTTGAATAAACAGTAGTCAATTAAAAACGTAGTTTTATTGACACACGAAAAAGGATCATAATATTTATAAAATAAAATAAAAATTGTCAACAAAAAAAACACACCACAAAAACGTTTGTTGTCGACTTCAACAACTGATAATGAATAAAAATGGATATATTTTTATAAACACTTTGAAAGCTTACTAGCACAGTCCACTAACCAGCAGGCTTTTGAGAGGAAGGAGGAAACCGTATGACCTGGATGAAACCCGAGGACAGTGGAAGAACGTGAAAATCCACTTATGCAACACCTGAGATCAGGATGAAACTGGACACCATAAGACCATGAAGTGACAATGTGACACACTGTTTCAGGTATTAACAAAAAAAACAGAATCTTGGAAGAAGTACCATCATACCATCGTGATCATTCTGTAAAGTGCATCCCAGGTTTAGTTCTCTCAGTCTAAAGAATCACAAAAAACCCAAACTGAACGTCACCTGGCGTAACTGGAATAGTGTGCAAATGTTGGGGTCCAAAAGGTGGACAAAAAAAAAAAAGAGAGGAAAAGCCACAGCATCTACTGGATCTACTGTTGGTATTAGATCATTGGTGGTTTGGGGCTGTTATACGTCTTCAGGTAAATAGGATTTTAGGCCAAACACCTCTGCCAGGAGGTTAATATTTGACCTCCTAAAGATGAATCCAAACATTCAGACAGTTGATGTGAGAAAATTCATGGATTCTGTGATTCATTCTGCTTCATTCCAAATAAATCTGACCTTCTTCTGCATGATCACCTTAATGTTTTGATAACACGTTTCTGATGACATCACGTTTTCTTTCCAGGGGTCACTGACTGCTTTGATGTGGAAGTAAATTGGATGTTCTGACCTTCACAGCGATGACCTCTAAACCCAATCGAGCTGCTATGAGAGATTTTGGGGGGATGTGTTTAACTTTGAAGACAGTAGAAACCAGGTGTAGGTGTTTTCATATTGTCCTCACATATAAAACAAATCCCTTGTGTTGGTTTGTCCATTTGGAGAAATTCTTCAATGTGAGCGATGTGTCTTTCAGCCATGTGTCTTTCAGCCATGTGTCTTTCAGCGCATTGGACGACAACAACAACTTTAAATAATCCTGTTCATTTCTATTTGTTTCTACATTTTCATTATTTTGCATCTGTCCTGTTGAAAAGAATCCTAAAGCGAAAGGAATTTATTTTAAGAGTTGCCAGATTGCATATTTCCCCTCTTTTTTTAAATTCAAATTTTGTAATCACATGGAATAAAGAAAATGGATCCAACTTTAAAAGTAATATAATGTTTTATATAATGCAACAATAATTTTAGTGTCCAGGTTTGAATTTGGACTTTATAGGAAACTAAATAAATAAATAAATAAATAAATTAATAAATATACATAAAATTTTCTTTTATTATTATTCTATCTATTTAGGGGGAAGCTGTAGATCAGTGAATAAGATGTCACACTTCTGATTGAAAGATTGGAATTTATCTATCTATCTATCTATCTATCTATCTATCTATCTGTCTGTCTGTCTGTCTGTCTGTCTGTCTGTCTGTCTGTCTGTCTGTCTATCTATCTATCTATCTATCTATCTATCTATCTATCTATCTATCTATCTATCTATCTACCTGTCTGTCTGTCTGTCTATCTATCTATCTATCTATCTATCTATCTATCTATCTATCTATCTATCTATCTATCTATCTATAATGCAGGATTTAAGGATCAACTCTGGCAACCCGGTCTCGTTCTACCTGCATACCTGGAGGTAATCTTTCTAAAAGGTGCGCACTCCCTCACTTTCTGACTTCCTCCTCCTCCTCCTCTACCTACATCTGTTTTTATAACTAGATTACCGTAACGCCACTACAATGGGCGCATAAATGCTCTCTTGAACGCGCCCACACCGTGTTTACCTGCACACCTGCCCGGTCACGTGACCATGTGCTTCTTTGCCTCCGCGAGCTGCTTTCCTGTCGGTGTTACGCGTTCACAAGAAGCAGGAACTACCACAGAGTGTAAAAAGTGCTGGATATATAGAGATAGAAACATCCTCCTCGGAATTTGGGGAGAAAGAGGGGAAAAACGAAAGGAAAACACGCCTCGTCCAGCCAGTTTTTCAGGTTTAAGTCGAGCCTCCAGTCAGCCAGGTAGCGGAAGGGAGAGGAAGGAAGAGCAGTCGGTTGGAGACGGACGGAGGCGGTGGACAGCATGAACTATTAATGACCGGATTTTTGGTCTCCGGACGTTAAAAATATTCATTTTGAGAGAAGGTAAGCTTTGAGAAAACGTTTCTTATATTTCTATAAGCTTTTATATCTCCTTTTTTGTTAAAAAATGACTCCAGTGCAGCCCCTTTCCAGGTGTGTCTCCTCTCAGGTGGGCGATTTGACTCGAGCATCTTTTCTTCCTTCAGTGTTTTCATTTCGATTTATTTCCAAAAACTTTCCAAAATTTCTCATTTTGAACTTTAGTGTATAAAATCTAAATCAGCTTCATGGGTTTGGGTGTGAGGTTGTGAAGCTGTGAGAGGAACCTGACAGGAACCCAGCATGTAAACCAGCTTTGAAGACTCACAGATTTTAACCATTAAGAAATAATTTTATTTGATTGAAATATATAAATGATGTCTTACAAGCTCCCCGGTTTCTGTCCACCATGTGAAGGAATGAATAGGAAATGCGGAGAAGCTGTTGGGTGCAGTGTGTTGAATGAAATCTTGAATGTGTTTATTGAAGAAAAGGAAAGTTTGAGTTGTGTGCAATAAATACGGATGATTTTTTTTTCCATCACAAGAACGAATACGTTTAAAACGGTTTACATTTAACAGGATTTCTGTGGATTTCTGGACAAACGATTCACAGGACGCTGTTGTAAGGATGTAAATTTCCAGTAGTGAAGTCGTAGGATTACACCATCTCAACACACACACACACACACACACACACACACACCGACATGGTGCCTACACACGCATCCCTTCATGTAATGTCCATAGGAATGTCCTATAATAGAAATGTATAAATCTGAATTATAGGATAAGATCAGGTGTCTCAATTTCATTGCAATGGCTTCATGGTCTACGTTTAGATGTTTTCCCAAATCTTTGGTTAGAATGATCCTGGTGATTAGTGTTTTTTCCACATTCCTGCATCATCATCATCATCATCATCATCATTACATCACTCTTTAACACTTGAGTCCAGCCTTAAATCTGACGTACGCAGTCCAGAACGTGTGTCCACCTCAGAGTAACGACGTGCGTCAAACCCGTTTCGTTTACACTATAAAAACGTTCGTTTTCCACACACTTTCTTCTCCCCCAATATCTGTAAAGTGTTTTTCAGAATTTTGTTAGCATTTTGCCTGAAGAAAATATTGACAACCTTCACAGCATGGATGTATTTTTTGAGTTATTATTAATATATATATATATAAAATTAAAGTTCATCAAAGTGCTCATTAAGATGTGCTTCAGCTACTCAGATCCCCTCTAGTGATATATATTGAAAAATCTAGAAAAGTGGAAAAAAACCAAACAGGTTTGTTGTGATATCTATTGTGTATTATCTTTAAACATGATAATTGGAATAGTCTGCCAGGTCGGCGGCCATGTTTGAGCCCCACCCTCGTCTCGGTTTCAGCCCTGCCCAAGTTCTTTCAATCTTTAATGGAGGATCGTGAAGGCAGGAAGAGACCCAAACACATGGCAGGAGTTAGAAAGGTGTCTGAGTTGTTTTTTTTTGTTGTAAAACTCACATTGTCTGTAATTATTCGTTGAAAGGCCACACGGTTGTGCAAACCCTTCTGAAAAAAATCAGGAGAGAGACACACATTTTTTCGCAACACACCTTCACCTGCGTTTTTGTTTGTGTGTGGGGGGAGTGGGATGCAAACACAGCCGGGCCTGTTAGAACATGTATAGAGTTTTCCCAGGGTTTAAACTGTTGCATGGTCAGTGTGTCAGACGTTTTTTGAACGCCTCCCGTGACCTTTACAGGAGAGGTGAGTCAAATACGTGTATAAACCAAAAACAAACAAGTTTAGAGTTGCACAGTTTCGCCTGTATCCGAACATAACACAGCCATGGGGGAAAAAAACCTGTTTATACTTCTTCTGTTCACTTCGTATAGCAGGTGGAATTAATTTTTTAATGATTTTACTTATTCTGACTAAGAATTTTAAATATTACCTCAGGGTGTGCGAGATTATATAAATAAATAAATATATATTACACAGTACAGACCAAAAGTTTGGACACACCTTCTCATTCAAAGAGTTTTCTTTATTTTCATGACTATGAAAATTGTAGAGTCACACTGAAGGCATCAAAACTATGAATTAACACATGTGGAATTATATACATAACAAAAAAGTGAACTGAAAAATGTCATATTGTAGGTTCTTCAAAGTAGGCATCAAGAGAATGCCAAGAGTGTGCAAAGCATTAATCAAAGCAAAAGGTGGCTACTTTGAAGAACCTAGAATATGACATTTTTCAGTTGTTTCACACTTTTTTGTTATGTATATAATTCCATATATAATTCCACATGTGTTAATTCATAGTTTTGATGCCTTCAGTGTGAATCTACAATTTTCATAGTCATGAAAATAAAGAAAACTCTTTGAATGAGAAGGTGTGTCCAAACATTTGGTCTGTACTGTGTGTATATATATATATATATATATATATATATATATATATATATATATATATATATATATATATATATATATATAATAAATAACTCATTTAACCGTATGCAATCAAAATAAAAAATTCACAGATTCCTGTTCATTTTACAGCAGAGGAGCGATTCTTGAATGCTTCGGTGTTTTAATATATATCTATTTTATATATCTATTTTTTTAATATAGCTTCGATTAATCAGTATAATACTGACATTAAAAAAAGAAACTAGTAAAATTTACAAAACATTTTTCAATTATGCGTTATCGTCTGATTATCGTTACCGACAAAATCCCAAAAAACATCGCGATATCTTTTTTTTTCCGATATCGCACACCCGTAATATCGCCCATATCCATGCTAGGTGTAATTCTTTATGATGTAAAGGTGTTGATAAGGTTCCTCTAACATCAGCTCAGGCCGTAGTTCCCACCGTAATTCAAATCGTGGTTTGTTGTTGTATTAATGGTCCCATTTTGGGACGCTGTCATTCCAATAGTATCCACTAAAACACAAGGACTCGTACTGTGGACTTGCGCTTTTGCTGATTAGGTAAGAAGCAGGCAGAGGTAAAGGAGGAACTTCTCACAACTTAAAGATGCAAAAAGTAAATCTGGGACACTGGGAAGGACTGTAGTTGCTGTAATGTAGTTGATAAGTTGCAGCTTTAAATGTAACTGTATATGAATGAGAAGTACGACGTGGCAACTTAGTCCTGTCGTTGATTGTTTTCCTCCTCACTTAGTGTCATGTTTAATCTGTTACTCGTACGCTGATCAGCCTTAACGTTAAAACGAGGTGGAATTTATTAGGCAGCAAGTGTGCAGTCAGTTCTCTAAGTAATATGTTGGAAACAGGATAAACGGGCACTTGGATGGATCTGAGGGCAGATTGTGATGGAGAGACCATTCTCCAAAACAGCAGGTCTTGTGGGTTCCTGGTGTGCAGTCGTTAGTATCTACCAAAAGTGGTCCTTCTTGGACGACTGGTGAACAGGTGGGGGGGTGATGGGTACTCATTAAGGCGTGTGAAGAGTAAAGGTTAGCCTGTGTGGTCTGATTCTACAGAAGATCTACGGTAGTGTAAACTGCTAAAATTGAAAGTTCAATCTGAGAGAAAAGACTGAAAAGCACTTAATAGTCTTACAATGGGCAGATGAGCAGAACTGGACCTTAAACCAGAGAAGGTGGCCTCATCTAATCTGATGAAACCCTTTTTTTTTTTAAATAAATATTTGTGGATGGCTGGGTACATGTGCATCACATACCTGGGGAAGAGAAAGTGCCAGAATGAACCATATGAAGAAAACAAGCCTGCAGAAGCAGTGTGACCCTCTGGGTAATGTTGCCTGGAAATCTGGTTCCTGACATTCCTGCAGATGTTGTTGAAAGCACCACCACCTTCCTAAACACTATTGCAAACCAATGTCAGTGGCTTCCTACACCCGGAATGTGTTCTCTGCATATCCGCACTGTAAAGGTTGTTCAGGAACGGTTTGAGGAACATGATGATGAGATTCAAGGTGTTGACTTGGCCGGTCTGTAACCTGTCCAGTGTCCCAGTGTGGGATGTGCCGGACACACAAATCCGATCTATAGAGGCCCCACCTCAAAACCTACAGGACTTAAAGGATCTGCCGTTCACATCTTGGCATCAGGTGCCACGGCACACCATCAGAGGTCTAGTGGAGTCCATGTTCTTGACTGGTTTGAGTTGATTTGGAGGCACAAGGGGAACCTACACAAGATTAGGCAGGTGGATTTATTTATTTTTTCCTCCTTCTTTTGTCTAATGATTGAGGTGTTTGATTGGATTTCTCTCTGACCTCTTCTTAGTAGGTATTAGCAATTATTTTGGTCGAAATATTACATGATATCTTGAAATAATCTTTTGTTTTTGCATCGTGTGTCTTAAAATTTTCAAAAAAAAAAAAATTTAGTTCTTAAATTATACATAAAAAAATATATAGAAATATGATATTTGTTTGTATTATTTATATACCTATAAACAATTTTGTGAATTTTGGTCTAAAGTAGATTTGCTTGTATGTGTGTATGATTGTAGCCCTGATATGCGTACGTCCAGGAGGAACGGTGGCTAAAGCTGAGCTCTACTTTGCCCAAAACCTCCTCGCCGTTGACGTGTTCCTACTTGGTTTCTAAAGCAGATTCACCTCCTAGAAAATACGGCCCATGTTTCCGCCTTTGACAGCCTCATGACGTGTCATACTAAAAAAAACACACGCGTTAGCCGATTTGCATATTTGTTCATGGTGCGATCCTGATATATGCCCCTGACAGTTATGGAAAACAGGAGTGAAACTGCTGGGAGAGAACACGATAAATGCTACGGCAGATTTTTTTTTAAAACATCAGATTGATGGATGTAGAATTAACATCTCAGTGCCGTGTGCATTCACTACAGCACATAGATGTGTGTTTGCTCGTGAGTTGCGTAACTGCAGTTCTTTTGTGGCCATTGTGAGCTGCTTTATGGAATTTCTTTATGGAGCAATAGATTTCTTTCATTCCATCTACTTTGTCTTGCTTTGTATTGGGCAGCGTAA
Organism: Silurus meridionalis; assembly: GCF_014805685.1. Taxonomy (NCBI): domain Eukaryota; kingdom Metazoa; phylum Chordata; class Actinopteri; order Siluriformes; family Siluridae; genus Silurus; species Silurus meridionalis. Next base: position 2,588,523 of record NC_060898.1, on the reverse strand, counting down.
TGAACACGTTTCTGAAAGCATTCTTTTCTTTTTGTCAGCTGCAATGCAGATATGATTCTGTTCCATCAGACAGGAGGATGAAGATCTTTTACAACGTTTGGCCTTCATGCTTTAACCACAGTAACCTCAGTCCTTACCAGAGCACTGCACTCGTTCAGTGTGAAAACTCTTCAGCAATCTCTTTCTTTCTTTCTCTCTCTCTCTCTCTCTCTCTCTTTCTTTCTTTCTTTCTCTCTTTCTTTCTTTCTTTCTTTCTTTCTTTCTTTCTTTCTTTCTTTCTTTCTTTCTTTCTTTCTTTCTTTCTTTCTTTCTTTCTTTCTTTCTTTCTTTCTTTCTTCTTTCTTTCTTTCTTTCTTTCTTTCTTTCTTCTCTTTCTTTCTTTCTTTCTTCTCTCTCTTTCTTTCTTTCTTTCTTTCTTACTCTTTCTTTCTTTCTTTCTTCTCTCTCTCTCTCTCTCTCTTTCTTTCTTTCTTTCTTTCTCTCTCTCTCTCTTCTTTCTTTCTTTCTTTCTTTCTTTCTTTCTTTCTTTCTTTCTTTCTTTCTTTCTTCCTCCCTTCCCCCAAAATGTATTTCTTTCACTATTCTCTTCTTGTTTTTGTTTGTCTGCTTACTTGTCTTCCTGGTTTTTACTATTCCTTCTTTCCTCATAAAAAAGGAAAAAAGCATCTTCTGAGATTCCTTAGTTTTTTTTTTTTCTATGAGTTAATATCTGGACCTATACGAGTAGACCCTCTAGTTCTGGGTAGTGAACAGTGTAGTTGTGACGGCCCTGGCGGCTCAGGGAAGTGTATGCTGACGCTTAGACAGTCAGTATCGTGTCATCGTATCATTTGTGGTCAATCTGCGAGAGACCATGTTGCTACATCATGCTACTTAACGCAGCGCCCTACGTGTCTCTTTTGTTTAGTAAAATGCTCCTTTTCCCTATGGACATCACATCCAAATAGCTCCAAGTCCTCTGGTCAAGACTTCCAGATTTGAATTTGCTGACTCGTAAAGCAAATGTGTGAAGATTTGCATCAATCCGATGAATAGCAAAGTAGATTGTCACAGAGGTTCTTGAAGAAGAGCTGGCCAGGGTTTGTGACGGAACAAAGGAATGAATGTTCTCAATATCTACACATTATCAGTTTCATCCCTTAAAAGGAAAATCATAAACTCATTTCTGTCTCTTTTATTTATATACAGTTTTTTCCACAATGTTCCCCAACAAAATCAATGACATTTTAAATGAAATTAAATAATTTGTTCAAATGTAATAATATAAGAATTTCTTGTTAAAATTACCTATGAATTAAATTTTTTACGTTTCTAAAAAAAAAAGAAAAAAAAACTGGATTAAATAATTTTAGTTTATGATATATAAAAATGTATAAAAAATATATAAAAAAAATTCAGGAAAAATTTATGTGGCAAATGCAATTCGAACCACAGTAAAAAAAAAAAAAAAAACCCCCCCCAAAAAAAAAAAAAAAAAATATAAATATATATATATATATATATATATATACACACACACTCTTTTTTTTTTTTTTTGTTTCTTATCAGTGAATCGACTCCAGAGTTTTGGCTTTGATTCTCTGTAGTATTTCTATGTTCCCTGTAATTGTACTAGTATTACAGACAGAAACCCCAATATATTTGAACAGATCTGATTACAGCTGGAACTCATGTCAAACCTGCTGTTATAGAAACACCTTTCAATCAGATTAGAGAAATAAAGTAAAGCTTGTTGGTAGGTGATTGGTACTGCTTTTCTTCTCTGTACCTATGCAACAGTGGACATAAGGTAGAACCAGTAAAGTCTGCTATGCATGATAAAGCATTGAGACAGCACATTAGAAAGGGGCTTTATGCCCATCTACCCCCTCGTGGGTTTCAGTTTCAGAGCAAGAGCCTGGTTTCATACTTAGTCTCTCTCTGTCTCTCTTTACCTCCCCCACCATTTCCTTAACCACTACTCGAGGTGGGGCTGTGATATGGGTTCGCTCACCCCCGCTGGTTTTAGGTTCTGTGTCTGAACTGTGAGGTCGCTCAGGTTCTGTTGAGAGTCGCTCAGCCTTGACCGAGTTGAGTGTTTCTCTATAACAGTAGGACCTCTGAGTTGGATGGAGTTTATTATGGTGCAACTCGAGATCTAAACATTAACTCCATGGAAAACCGAAGTTATTAAATGTTTTACTGAACACTTTTTGCATTGAGGTTGCGCTAAGGCTAATATCCACAGAATGTCATGCTAGCTCTAATATCAGATGCGTAGTTCTTCATTGCTTAGCATGTCTTGAATGAAATATCACCATTACAATATACAATGCAAAAGGCTTGTGTATTCATCTCTACAATTAACACGTGAAACTTGACCCATGTCCTAGATTAGCTTTAATAGCTTTAATATCAAAGTTTTTTTGTCTTGAACTGTTTCCTACATTCCCCCTAACGCGTTCTTCTGCTAGTACCGCATTAGGATTCACCTCTTAAGTTCATCTGTACCTATAGAAAGAATCTGAGACTCGATCTTGTTATTGCTAGCCACATTCTTGCAGACAGACACAGAAATCTAAAGAATGCTAAACACTTCAGCTGACATTTCGTTTTAAATAAGCATGTCCTTTGACTGGATGCTTCTTGACATTTTGTCAGTCAGGTTTGTAATGCGCCTCATCAAGCAGGACGAGTCGAACGGGCGAGCAAATAGTTCTGTGCAGTTCTGCAAAGGTTTGTGTTAAATAGTTAAAAAATCTGAGAATTTGTATCATCGCCTTGAAAATCCCGGGTTATTAAAATGTTGTGTTCGGATGAACATGTCTCGTGGTTAGAATTAAAATCGATTGCACGCATGCCTCAAAGATGAATTTGGCGTTTAAAGCAGTGTTTGGTTGGGTAGTCAAAATCCGTCAGCGTTAGGGCTCTGTTGGGTAAATAAATATTTTCTCAAGAGTTTTTCAGCTTCTGTCTTTGATTATCATTAGCATTAGGTGCATCAGACTTAGCATTTACATACCAAAAGTGGTTCAACGAAACTATTCGATTTGTTTTTGTTTGTTATTTTATCCAGATTGCATTTACATATCTGTCCTGTCCAATTTCAAGTACTTCACGACTTAGCTTTGAATTTGTTGCCATGGAGACACATTTTGCACCCCAGAAAAGCGATCTTGATAATGCAATGGATACATTTTTCCGTTTCTGGGAGCAAAAAGCAGCCATTGTGCAGTCATTGTGTGACCCGATTGTTACCCGAGTTCCAGATATTCAATATCTTCGCCTTACTGTCAGTATTTGCATCGAAGCGAAATCATAATTTTGTGTTGCTCGGAGAACAGACGTTTCTCACGTGATTATTTTTATCACCTAAACCTGTTTTTTTGTGTGTGTTTGTGCGCATTTCCTTCTCTGGGTGTGGTGCTGTCATCTACCTGCCAATTCCCACTTAATGTAACTACATTACTATATACCACTTTATAGCAACCGAGTAAACTCGTTTTGCACAAATAATAAGGCACGCAATGGGATACTTCAAAGCATGTAGGTTCTAGAACTACAAAGTACATGAATAAACATCTGGTTATGGCTCTATTTTGTAGACATGGAGTTTAGATTAGAGTCTGGGAACCTTATAGATATTGATCAGGATGTTTGAGATGGTATATGTCTGTCTCAGTTAGTTCAAGTAGGAAATGTTGGGAAAAGGAAAAGATTCAGGAAGGCAGTTCTGGGCTGTAAATGAACAGTGTGGTGGTACGGACAGGAGCGACGACATGATTGTGGAGTGAGCAACATTCCACACGTGTTTATAATGCCGTATTAACAGACGGAGCTTCCTGCTTCAGTTCTGTTTGTTGCTCAGGAAAATCCAGATGCACATCTAATGTCTTGAGTCGAAGTGCGTCGAGATTCCAGACGACTCTTTGATATCGATCTGTATTTGTCCTTGTTGAACACATGATTAAAATACTTCAGCTGGTTATCAAAGATATTGTTAGTCATGAGCCAGTTCGGCTGGAGAATTAGAACCGGATTTGTATTTGTTTTGTACATTTCCAGAGAGGTCTAGAAAACAGTCCGGCTGAAAAGAGTGGCACGTTACAGGCGTGTAATAGGAGACCAGGGAATTGGCTTTTCCCACGGCAGAGCTGACATTTTCCACAACGAGAGGCTCTGTTCTAAACCTGAGTGACGCTCTTAAATATTGTAAGACATTTGCTATTAGTAAATAAGTCAAACCCTATTTAAATAGACATGAGGACAATGTAGATTACAGCGTAGCACTTTGGATTTTTTTCCTTTCCATACACCAGGCAGAGATGCTCTAAATTTAAGTTCAAACAACAGCTCAGAAAACATCAACTCATTGCGTCACATTTTTACATGTATGCAGAAATCGACCCGGTCACTTGTGCTAAATTTGCATCGTGTTTCTCAACACTGAAATAGTTTTCAGAAGAACGTGGTGGCAGGTGAAACCTACAGCCTCGTGTAGGAGGCCTCAGCAAGTCGAAATCTCATATTGTGCTGACGTTCTGTTCTGCTTGTGCTTTTTACACAATGGTTGGAGATAAGAAATCTGATAATGGGAATCGTTTTTATTGTTGCATCATTAAAAAAAGCATATTAGGATTGGCTGATTATACTCAGTAGGTGTATTACAGTGTGCAATACATTTTTACAAAGATCGTGATTATATGTTAAGGTTTTGTACTGAATCTTTGTACAGATGTTTTTATATTTTTTGTGTTAAATTTGTAGAAAAAATAAATATAAAAAAATTCACTTAATGTTTTATTTTATTAGATTTTTACAAATAAAAATAACAAAAAATTTGAAATTTGAAACTCGGACTGGATTTTTGTTTTGAAGAGTTTTTTCAAAACTTCAAAAGATTTCTTTTTCTTTTTAAAAATTAAATCGATCAAAAGACAAAAATCCTTTGATTTTAAGGTCGATTGTTTTTGCAGCTAAAAATACACGCGTCGTCAAAATAGAAACAGTTTATCAAGTCTCTTCCGTATCACTATATAATACTTTGATCATATCGCACAACCCTAACTCACACGTTATTCATTCTAACGTCTCGGTCATTCCTTCTCCCTTTCTTTAGCTCGATAGCAACCGTTCAAGATGAGTCGCCCTCGTGTGGACTCGGAGGACTCCCTGTCGCCTGATGATGAGGTGATGCCATACAGTGATGATGAGACTGATGACGAGGTGGAGCCTGAGGACGAAGAGGTACAACCGAGTGTCCCTGCCTTGGAACCTGGTTAGTGTCTCTGTTCCTATCATTTCCCTCGTACAGGCCAGTAGTTTAAAAAAAACAGAAGTGTGACTAAGAACAACACTGTTGCAGACCTTAAGAGTTGTTTTCATTGTGAATAGAATAAAAAAAAATTATAATATATTTAAATATGTAAATTTCGAATCATTAAATGCGTCGCAGAATTGATCAACCAGATCGTTGAGTTTTGTTGCTTTTATTCAGTCGTGTTATTTTTTCCCTGTTTATAGAAGTAGGATGGAAGATCAAAGCGAACGACAGAGATTTTTGCAATCTCCCCGAATTCAAGAAGAAGACGTTTTTGTGCTTCAAGAAGAGCAAGTACTCTGTAAGTGCACCTTTTTTTTAAACCTGGTGGGTCGTGAAAGAGTGGTGAGTGTGCGTTAGAAGCCAAGCATGACGAGGAAAGGAAAGGAAAGAATAAGAGAGGAAAGGAGATGAAAGAGATCTTAAGAGGGGGCTGGAGCTTCTGTTTTTGCTCGAATTTGCATGCGTTTCCGAGGAACGTGTGCGTTCAGTACGCCTTTGGATCCCCTGGTTTAAAAATAAACCTGCTCCGTTGATTATCTCACTTACTTCTAACTTGTTCATCTTCATTCTCAGCATGACTTGACAAATGCAAAAAAAGTCCAATGTAACGAAACACGGCAGCGATTTTGCAATGGATTTTTATCAGAAGGCATCAGTCAGAGTCAGCAGATATGAAGAATCAGATCTTAATCCCAACATTAAGATTAAGAGATTAAAGTATCATTATTGTGATCTATTTTTTTCTTAATGATTTTTTTTAATAATTATGCATTACATAGATCTTTCTGTAAAATGCACGATAAGTAGATTTTTTTTTCACGATGCTCATTTAGGACGGGCATGGACTATTTCAGGCATCTGTTTCCTGCTCAACAGGAATGTCTGATCACTTCCTTCATCGTTTACCGACTTAATCCTGCTTATAGTCAGTCACTGTGACTCAGCTGTATCAGGAAGAGATCGGTCACGTGTCTGTGACACACACGTAGCAGTATCTGTTATGAGCACATGTTCATGAGAGGGGGGAAAAATAAATCTGCTGATGCTGAATGATCTCAAGTTGGTAAAATTTGTGTTTGTTTTCTAGGGAAATGGAATCAGAACGTATAAGTACAACTTCTTCACCTTCCTCCCCCTGAACCTATTCGAGCAGTTCAAAAGAGCAGCCAATTTCTACTTCCTCGTCTTGTTGATCCTGCAGGTACGACGCGGATCCGCACTTCACACTGTTTTTTTTTTTTTTTTTTTTTTTTTTTTTACACGTCTAATCTGAAACGATCCCAAGTAGTTAAAGTGAATGAGTATACAGTATATAAAATCAGAAGCCGGTTTCTCCCACTTGCAGCTACTAATAGAGCAGATTTTATACGAAGATCAAACCAAAAGTCAAGTCAAGTGGATTTTATTGTCATTTCAGCCATATACAGTACAGCAGTGGTTCTTAACCTTTTTTTTTTTTTTTTTTGCATCATGGACCAAGACGACTTTTCTATTAAATTATAATAATATACAATTATTAAATAGTTCATCATATAATATGTACAATAGTAAGAAAATTAACAGTATTGTATAACATAATGTCACACACAATACAATAACATGCATATTATTACTATTATACATATTATCCAGTATGATATAATTACATTTAATTACATATATAATAAAAATGCAATTCACCATAATGCAGATTTAGTGGGAGCGTGATTTATCGAAGCATGACGTTATTTATTTATTAAATTTTTTGGTTATAAAACACCCTGCGAAAGGAGATAAATTGGAAATTAATTAAAATTTACATATATATTTTTTTGACAACCCAAAACTAACTAAGCCACTAGATAAAGTGCAACGTTTAGTGTTTATATAGATTTATTTCGACTCTAGCGAGGTGAAAGAAAAAATATTTATCTATTTAAAGATCTTTAAAAGGTGTACATGTAATGACTCGGAAGTCTAAAAGTTTTTCATAGAAAGGTAAATTGATGTAAGTGATGTTTAAGTATGGATATAAGAGGAGGAGTAGTACCATAAAAGCGGTATTTGTCTGGGGAAGGCAAACCGCCTTTGTGTATTTCAACAAACAGTTTCTAAAAAAAACTATTGACATAAACAAAACAAACATTTACATGGTGTCGATATAGTTCAACTTTTAAATAGAAAATAAATATTCTAGCTATGTGATGCACAAAGAGATTAATAACGCTCTGGACCAAAATGTTAGCAGTCGTCACCCCCTCACCCCCCCTTTCATTTATTTATTAATTAATTAATTAATTTATTTATTTTCTAGCAAACTAAATTTGTAGCTTAGTAATTATTTTCTTTTCTTGCTTTCACTTTGTAAAGTCCCTGTATGGAATCATATTCATGAATAGTTTCTAAAATGTTCTTTTGCTGTGAAAATAGTAATGATGGACTTCTGAATTGAAGGTCATGATTTCAAATCCCAGCACCACCAAGTTGCTGCTCCTGGGCCCTTAAACAAGGCCCTTGACCCTCAGCCTCTCAGTTATACTGATTAGATCATTGTAAGCCGCTCTGGATAAGGGCATCTGCCAAATGCCTAATATATATAAATGTAAAATGTCGTTTCTCTCCTTTTTGCGAAAAGATAATCCCGCAAATCACCACTCTGCCCTGGTACACCACGTTAGTGCCCCTAGTGTTGGTGCTTGGTATCACCGCTATCAAAGATCTTATGGATGACCTGGTAAGTGGCTGCATAAGTTTTTATATCTATTAGAGGTTTTCACCGTAGTGTTGAGTCATGAAGCATGTATTCTTGACCTGAAGTTCTCCATTCTGATCACAGGCACGCCACAGGCTGGACAAGGAGATCAACAACAGGAAGTGTGAGGTGCTCCTCAATGGCAGGTTGGTCACTGAGAACAGTCTGTTACGTAATTATTGGCACCCTGGGTAACCGCTTTGTGAGTGATTGGGTCAATCTCGCACTGAAAATATGACGGAACATCTAAACATCAATTGCCGTCATCGGAATCAATAGTATTGGCACCCCATGTAATTTCCTTTGCAACGTAGTATGGCATCTTGTCCTGCAATCCTTTAATGAGACACACTAAGGCACATGAGACTGTTCTTCACCTCCTTGTTGACTTTTCTCTTCAGATTGTCTCAGATTTCTGATGTCTGTTGACTAGCAGAAGCTTAATTCTGTCATCTAGTTTAATTGTGTCCTGTTTATAGATTTATTATAACAAATGATGTCGCATTTATTTATTATGAATAAATGATTTATTACAAATGATCACCGACAAGCTGAATTAAATTAATCGACTTGAAATCGAGTTAATGATTTGATTTCTTCTACCATTTTCAGTGTGAGTTTCTTCTACTTAATTATAAGGACATTTTTTGTGTTCATCTTTTCAAAGGGTGCCAAAAAACTGAAAGTCATAATCTGTAATCATTAAATGAGTTTGTTTGCCACTTTGCATCCGTCCATCTGTATATTTACACTTTATTACTTACAGTTTTAAGGAGTCCAAGTGGATGGACATTCAAGTTGGTGACGTGGTCCGACTGAAGAAAAACGACTTCATTCCCGTAAGACTCTTCACTAAATGGGTTGTTGGACCTGCTGTAGCTTTTTTTTCAGTGCATCATGTTTTTTAGTTCCCATCCATGGTTTTATTTTAATTTAATTTCTTTCACCACATTTAGGCCGACATTTTCTTATTGTCCAGCTCTGAACCAAACAGCCTGTGTTATGTAGAGACAGCAGAACTGGATGGGTAAGAACCTTCTGCTTATGTTCTTCATTTGTGTTTGTATATCCATCTTTTATCTTTTGTTTGCAATTTAACTTCAGACTCCAATATAACCCATAAAGAGTGACTCAGACTTTATTAAAATGCATTAAGACTGAGTTAGACTTCATTAAGACCGTTCAGAGCTACTCAGACTCCATTAGAGCGACTCAGACTCCAATAAGACTGATTCAGACTCCATTAAGAGCGAGTTGGGCTCCAGTAAGAGCGCCTCAGACCCATTAAGGCTTATTAAGAGCAACTCTGACTCTATTGTGACCAACCCTGACTCAATTAAGATCTAATCTGACTCCATTAGGAGCCACTCAGACTCCACTAGGAGCCACTCAGACTCCATTAGGAGCCACTCAGACTCCACTAGGAGCCACTCAGACTCTACTAGGAGCCACTCAGACTCTATTAAGAGCCACTCAGACTCCATTAATAGTGACTTTGACTCCATTAAGAACCGCTCAGACTCCATTAATAGCGACTTTGACTCCATTAAGAACCGCTCAGACTCCATTAATAGCGACTTTGACTCCATTAAGAACCACTCAGACTCCATTAAAACCCATTAAGACCAACTCTAAATCTAATAAGAGCAACTCAGACTCCATTAAGACCCATCATGAGTGACTCGGACTCCATATCATTGAAAATGTTATACATTAAAAAAGAAAAATCATAATTATAGAAAATGAAGTTAATGTTATTGCACACACCTGTATAGAGAAGAGTTTATTATATAACTTGATGTGTTACTTCACACATTGATGCATCGTGTGATACGTGAACAAAACACCGCCATGCTGGCATGGAGATTAGGCGAATGGCCAAATATTTGAATTGAGGGCGTGTGAAAAACACTCAGCCAAGCAGAAAAATAGCCGACGGCACTTTTTTCTTTCTTTTTTTCTTAAATGCAGTGTTTTAAATGTAAATTGAAACGTAAGAACATTAGTTTGAATTGAAGATTAGACAATATTAAAGTCACTTTTTTTTTAAAATATAGATTTCTTTTATCTGGGTCCTAAATCTGAGATGTGAGAAACCGATAATTGAAGTCAGTAATTTGATTTTTAATGATTGCGCCTGTTCAGAGAAGAATATATTACATGATGCTTTATTTCACATATTTATGCATTAAGCTGCTTAAACAAAACACCGATCGTGGATAAATGGACAAATATTTGGTTTGAGAGTGTTTTTAAATACACAACAAAGGCGTGACACATGACGTGGCGCACATGTCCCTGTTGTCTTCCCCACCTGTTAAATGCGCAGTGTTTTTAGTATAATATTTCATTATATAATATTGCTTTCGGGCTGCATGTTATTGTGAGCAGTCAATATTGGCTTTCTTTTCTCGCTCCATCTTTGGTTTCATTGATGAGGCAGAAACTCGACTCTGCTGTCCCATGTTTTTTCAATGATTATGATGGTTATGAATGCTGAATTGTTGCACATCAGAGAAAAGCAACGAGTCAGAAACGTGCAAGGGCGATTATGCGACGTAATACCGCTATTGTTTAATGGAGCATGAAGCATCTTAAATGAAATGCTCGGGTGAACCCATTTTACTGTGTTGTGCTCGAACACAAAAAAACCCAAAAGATTACATTTTTTCTATATTTCTCTCCGTTTCCCTCCAGAGAGACTAATCTGAAGTTTAAGATGGGATTGAAGGTGACCCATGAGAGGCTGCAGGAGGAGAAACAGCTGGCGGATTTTGATGGTAAACATCATTTATGTGACAAAATTCATTTATATTATTAAAATAGTTAAAGCCCTATTGACTGACGTGATATTTAGTCCTACAGTAGAGATCCACACCTTGTTCATCTCTATCCTAAAATACATTGTTTGGCAAAAAATTATTGGGACGCCTGCATTTCCACCCATATTTGGTTCTTCTGCAAACTTTTACCTCAAAGTTGGAGGCACACACTTTATATAAGATGTCTTTAGATGTAGTAGTGTCCCTTCACTCGATTTAGGAGACCCAAACTGGTTACTGTGCTTACACAAAGCCAGCTCCAGGAAGATATCTTTTCCATGGGTGGTAATAGAAGATCTCAATGGCCTGCTGTAGAGCTCTGACCTCATCTCTATTAAACATGATGAATTGGAACCCAGACAAAATCTCCACAAGCACACTGCAGAATGTAGTGGAACATCTTCCTAGGAAAGTGAAGGGGTTATTACAACAGCGAATAAATGTGGAGATCTTTAAAAAGAAGCAGCATACACATGCTCTAGTGAGCAGACATCTTATACGGTCTCATAACTCTTCTTTGCGTCTGTCTTGCAGCCATGATCATTTGCGAAGAACCAAATAACCGCTTGGATAAGTTCACTGGCACTATGCAGTGGAACAAGGAGTCATACTCACTAGACCTGGATAACATGCTGCTCAGAGGCTGCACGGTCCGCAACACAGAGGAGTGCCGAGGACTCGTCATATATGCAGGTCCGGTAATACAGTAATTAATCTGAGCTGTACAGCAGATTAATCCAGATTAATTATAAGCAGTTCACACAAATACATTGTGATTAAATACGAATCGTTTTTATAAAATGAATTGCGTTTTTTTTTTTCTTTTGAAGGAGCGGACACTAAGATTATGAGGAATGGCGGAAAGACACGGTTCAAACGCACCAAGATAGATTATCTTATGAACTACATGGTGTACACGGTGAGACTTCTGAACAGCAGCGTTATTCTATCATTTGTTTCTTCTGGTTGATGCATGACCCGACCCTCATTTACATAATTCTGAATGAACATATTTCCTGACTAATTATTTTGTGAATATTTTGAGTTTTGGAGTTTGGCCTATTTTTGGTTTTTCCAAGTGTGTATAGTGTTTGTGGTCTACACAAACACTACACACACTACACTACACTAATCTGGATACATTTGAAAACAGAGCTTTTGCCAAAAAAACTCCACGCTTAAATTTTCAGATGTTTCCCACAAGTTGCTCATCCACACTGAAACGTCTGGAAACACTCGCGTCCCTGTACTGCGCTTGAGCAAAATGTAAGACGATTCGACCTGTGTTATTTAGCCCGGCATTTATTTGCGTTCTGGGAAGAGTTTAGTGTTTACATGGCCAAATAGACAGTAATTTATCGCTTGTACTAGAAAAGCTTAGCGTTCACAGGCTAACATTGTAACCTCCTACTATCTACTTACTGCATTTCCTGATCGCGGTCATGAATCCTGTTCAGCGGATTTCTGTGTTTCTCTGAATTCTTCTTGTATCTCAATAAAGAATAAGGGAATAAACTGGTTGTTGTTTTGGTTGTACGCAGATTTTCGTGATGCTAATCCTGATCTGTGCCGGCCTGGGGATAGGACACTCGTTCTGGTACGACGAAATCGGCAGTAAGGCCTGGTATCTGTACGACGGCCTAAACCAGCCGCCGTCTTACAGAGGGTTCCTTACCTTCTGGGGCTACATCATCGTCCTTAACACTATGGTGCCCATCTCACTCTATGTGAGGTAAATATATTCATACTTATATTTATATGTGAAATGGAAAATATGATCAAGGAAAAGTATGAGAAGTTTGAAATCCCAGTACCTCTAAGATGCCACTGCTGGAACCTCAGGAAAGGTTCTTAACTCTTAACTGCTCAAGTTGTATCTCTCTGGATGAGGGCGTTCTCCAAATGCCATAAATGTAATGTAAATTCCCTGTAGTGTCAAACCCCAAATGGGTTTTATTACTGAAACAATGCTGACTCCTAACTTCTCCTCTATCCCTCTCTCTTTCACGCTCAGTGTGGAGGTGATCCGTCTGGGTCAGAGCAAGTTCATAAACTGGGATCTGCAGATGTACTACGCTGAGAAGGACACCCCAGCCAAGGCTCGTACCACCACGCTGAACGAGCAGCTCGGCCAGATCGAGTACATCTTCTCAGACAAGACGGGTACTCTCACGCAGAACATCATGGCCTTCAAGAAGTGCACCATCAGCGGCGTCACGTACGGTAAGCGCACCGCAGCGTCACGTAACGCTTCTGTGGTTAAAAGTGAGCTAACAGGTGAGATGATTCCTCTCGAGCTCTGAGATAGCGCAGACATCCTGGGTACGCCTGAAACCTCAAATCAGAAGCTTTTATTTGCTTGGTATAAATTATTCAGTGGAATACGACTGCTGTTGGATGATGATGATATAAAGGTTAAGCTCTGGTTGGTGTGTTCGCTGGGCCTCAGCTTGATCAAACCTGCTCAGTGTTTACAGTACATGAAGATCAGATGAGCTTAACCCTAAAACACCCAATCCCTGGACCTCAGCTCAGGTGTGGTTGTTTGAACCCTGGACAATTTGTCACAATATCGTTCAGGGGATCGGTGTTGAGATACTGTTACACACTAGTAACTTTGGCCGTGTGTGTGTGTGTGTGTGTGTGTGTGTGTTGCATCAGGTTTAAGTTTTAGAGGAATTCATTTACCACAGTTAAGTCACCTATTCAACAAGGATTTAAACAGTCACTCTTTTCACAACTTTTGAATTCTCTTTTCTGATTGGTCAGAAAATTTGATCTTCTGATAGAAGTTTCCACTCCGTCAATAATATATATTCATTATATTTATACGAATGCACTAGTTCTAATACAAGTATTTGCTGTAGAAACACGCAGACATGCCGTATAACTGGTTTTGAGAAGACATGTTTGGTTAGGAAGGAGTCTCCAGTGCCAGGGCTTTGTGGAGAAAAAGAATAAGTAAAAAAAACACATCAGTACATGTTATTACTGTGAATTTTTTCTTGCTGTATAATAATAAATATTGTTGATCATTGTTTTTATTGGTACACATCCCCCCTAGTGTATTGTGCTAACTTATATATATTTTTAATACCTTTTGCTGTGCATAGTAATTTATCATATAAAAAAAAAGTTTACAAATCTAAATTCTAGGCCTTTTGATATTTTGATATTGATTTGGTACGAATTGATACAGGTCTTAAAAAGGTCTTAAAAAGGTAATTTTGACTTTGTGAAACCTGCAGGAACCCTGACTAAACATGCCTCTTTTTCTCTGATCCGAAGGAAATCCGATCACTAAAGACGGAGTGACTGTGGACCGTGCAAACGTACTAAGCATATTTCTTTCTTACTACATAATAAATATACTGTACTTCACATATAAATGCTGATTTGGAGGCTCACGAGTATCTGAATTGTCCCTGTGCAGCCTGTTGACTTCAGCTGGAACAAGTACGTGGACAGAAATTTCCAGTTCTCTGACACCAAGCTCGTTTCCGTCATCCGATCGAAAAAAGACCAAGACGTGCTGGAGTTCTTCAAGCTGCTTTCACTCTGCCACACCGTTATGGCAGAGCATAAGGATGGTAAGAAGTTGAACATGCGCTATGTTGACAATAGTTTGCGGACACCTGTGCTTTTTGAGCATCGCATTCAACATTTCGTCCCACAGACATTTGTGGTCATCAGCCACAAGGGGTGTTAGTAAAGTAAGGAACTGATGTAGGTGAGGTGAGAAGGTCTGGGGTGCAGCCAGTGTTCACATTCATCTTAAAGGTGTTTAGTAGGGATGGAGCTCTATAGTAGGCTACTCAACGATCTTCCTCTCCAAACTATATGTTAATGGCTTTGTGCACATTGCAATGCTGGAACAGGTTTGGGTTTCTAAGTTATATAAGCAGTATTTTATTATTCACCCAAAGACGTCCTGTACAATTGTGTGCCTTCAGCTTTGTGGTAACAGTTTGGAGAAGAACCACATCTGGCAGAAAAGTTCAGGTGTCCTGGTACATTTGTCTGTATAGGGTACATCTATTAAAATGAATTGTGGAGGCATCATGGCCACAAGAGCGTTCCCTTGAATTGATTGTTGTCTTGATGGTTCCCTCTTTCTCAGGTGAGCTGGTGTACCAGGCTGCATCTCCGGATGAAGGCGCTTTGGTCACAGCGGCTCGCTGCTTTGGCTTCGTGTTCCTGTCGCGCACTCAGGACACCATCACCATCAGTGAGATGGGGACGGAGGCCACATACGAGATGCTCGCTCTCCTAGACTTCAACAGCGACCGAAAACGCATGTCTGTCGTCTGTGAGTGCTCTAGTTTTACACTACAGTGCACTTTCTTTTTCACTCCATGCTCCTTGCTGACTCATCACTATTTAAAGCCTCTTCAGCCGCTCCTTTGCGCACTCATTTGCTTGGTTTGCCAACCATTACAACTTCTTACGCGAATTTCCTTTGGAAAATAGTTGTTTCTGACACTGCGCACGTAATCTTCGGTGACATCTTCAGCGACAGTGAAAACTTGGACACGTCTGACCTTTCGGTGTGCTGTGAAATCTGTCGGTTTTTAGCGCACAGTGTCGGCTCTGCTCTCTAGGATCTTTTGCATACTGGCCTGCTGGTATGATTTGGCTTTCCAGACTTATTTGCTTCGAAGCCAAAGTATTTTCACACAACTTGAACTGTTGCTCTTATCAACCCACACCAGCCACAAATACTGAGAGTCTGCAGTATCTGTAGCTCGCAGGTTGAAATGACTGTAAATCGAATACAGTGGCTGTTTTAGGGGTCATGCCATGGAGATGAAGGCCTTAGTGCAGAAGATCTACCCGTAAAATGTAATAACTTATAGAATAGCGCTGATAGGAATTTCTTATGAATTTCATAAGAAGTTTTTTATAGGAATGTGTTTCTGTAGCAGAGAAATTACGTAATTCACAGGTTTTTAAACCTCCTTTCTTGCATGCTTGATGAGAATCTTCTTTTCTCGGAATCTTCTCACATCTTTTTTGGTCTTCAGAAAGTTTTGGTCACGCTACATTTTTGGTTTCCGAAAAGCAATAGAGGTTTCTGATTGTTATAATGTAATTTTTATAGCTGCTTTAATATACGAGGTGGTATCAAAAAGACTCGCTCTGTTTACCAGGAAGTACTTTATCCATCTACATTTCCGCACCATCACCTTCAAAATAGTCCACCTGCACAGCAATTCAGCGCTCCCAGTGTTCCTGGAACGTGTCATGGAAGTTTTCCTTTGAGCACCTTCTCCGAATCGCGCAAGGATCTCCACAATGGTGTCAAAACGACGACCCTTTGAGCCTTTGGAGATCATCTTCAGGAAGAGGGCGAAGTCCGCAAAAGCCAAATCTGGCGAGTAGGTTGGGTACGGAAGTGAGATCACGTGGATTGTTCCCCCGACGATCATCATGCACAAGTTGCTGAATGTTCTAGAAATTTTCGGGGGTTGAGCTTGTCGGAGGTCTTCCGGATTTCAGGTTTCCTCGTTGCGAACTTGCTGTCTATGATCAAAATTCGCAGACGTGGTAACTCACGTAGTCAGAAGAGCAACTCATAAAATATAGCAGGAATTCATTACAAAATTCAAGGTCCAATATTTTATTCTTGAATAAAAATACGTTTTAGATTTGACCGATTGCTCTAATATAAGAGGATTAAAACACTTTAGGATGTACAGTTACATGGAAATCAACCACAGGGTGGCAACATTAACTCTGATTTTTCAGATCAAACATTGTGTTGATTATATGCCAGTATGCAGTACACGTCAGTATGAGTTTACACAGTTTATCAGGAAAAACAGAGTGTGTGTGGAGTTTGGCAGTGTTTCCTCTTTACGTATTCAGAAATCTGGATTTCTCCCTACATTTCTTCTCACATCTGTATCTTTTTTTTGTTGTTGGCTGAACTGTATTAATGATAGTGAATAATCACAATATTGTGAATACCCCAAAACAGTGCGGCTTCCAAACGGTCGTATTCGACTGTACTGTAAAGGAGCCGACACTGTGATCTACCAGCGCCTCAGTCCTGCCTCATTACACACAGCGACCACAGAGGAGGCTCTAAACGTAAGTGTGATCTCGTACTCGTTATATTTAATATATGAAATGATCTGTAGTTGACGGTAGAGGTTGACCGATTTGGATTTTACCGATACCGATAGGTAGTCTGGATCATACTTGCCGATAACAGATTAATCAATAACTTTATTAAACATGTCTAATAATTAAATATTAATACATTAATCATATAAATAAATATTAAGGTGAAAAAAGCATGGATTCCAACTGAAACAAAATGTAACAAATTTAAAAATGACACTTCAAATAAACAGCACGTGGTGTCATTGATTCGCCTCTAGAGGCCGCTATCGCAATTCGGAAAACCGGTATGGATTTTTTACAGCAATCAAATATCAGTGCCGATGAATTGGCTGAACCGATGAATCGGTCGACCTCTAGTATGCAATCGGGTCAAAGATGATGATGATGGTGGTAGCAAATCAGCATTGAAGCATTAACTGTGAAATTTCACGCGACGTAATATCTTTTGTAGATTTTTGCCAACGAGACTCTGCGCACATTGTGCCTGTGTTATAAAGACATCAGCGACGCTGAGTTTGAAGTATGGACTCATAAACACAAGGAGGCCAGCGTGGTCATGTCCAACCGGGACGAGGCTCTGGATGCAGTCTACGAACTCATCGAGACGAACCTGATGGTAAACGCGTTGCTTTGTTTTCCGCATGCCTTTTAACCTCATAGTTTCCACCGATGCATTGTGGCATTATAGCGTGTAACGAGGCTGCTTAATCTAGCAAGAATTAGATTATATTTAGATCATTATTTTGATGTAATTACATTTACATTTTGCATACAAGTGCATCATTTTTTTCCATTCGCCATTACAGACACATTTGTTCTGATTGTGTTCTTCGTATTGATTTAATTTATTCCAGTATTAAAAAAATATTTAATATGGTTTTGATGACTTGGTTTTGTTTCTACGTTTCTGCAGCTGATCGGAGCAACCGCCATTGAAGACAAGCTTCAAGATGGAGTTCCAGAGACCATCGCCAACCTGGCCAAGGCTGAGATCAAACTTTGGGTTCTTACTGGGGATAAGAAAGGTCAGTGGGCAGCTGAAGTATAATTTGTGGACAGTGTTTTTATTTGTGGACAGTGTTTTTATTTTGAAAGGTCAGTGGGCAGCTGAAGTATAATTTATGGACAGTGTTTTTATTTTGGCATGAGTAATTAATGTGCTTCCTGGTTGAACAGAGACCGCTGAGAACATTGGCTACTCTTGTGAGCTGCTGACGAATGACATGACTATTCACTACGGAGAGGATGTAAAGTAAGTGTCCTGATGGTCTATGCACATTTTTTTTTGGTTGCTTTTTGCAATTGTGTACGAGAGAGAGATTGAGTGAAAGAGAGGTATCTTGCATTTGTCACCATTTCTGTCTTCTTTTTTTTTTTTTTTTTAGTCAGAAGTTGTTTGACAGACAGGCCAAGCGGAGAAGCGAGACTGGCGCAGGAAGCAAGGGCAAGATACAGGAGCAGTTTTTCCCCGACTCTGGCAAGAACGCTCTCATCATTACAGGAGGATGGCTGGTGAGAAGATACTTTTCATCCAGTGTGTCACAATACACGTAATCACATACGAAAATCAGGCAGAACTTTATTGCTGGTGAAGTGAAGAACATGATGATCTCTTCATCATGGCACCTGTTAGTGGGTGGATTTATTTATCAGGCAGCATGTGAACACTTTGTCCTGATATGCTATAGGCAGAAAAATGGGCGTAAGGATTTGAGAGTTTGACAAATTGTGACGTCTAGACGACTGGGTCAGAGCATCTCCAAAACTGCAGATCTTGTGAGATGTTCCTGCTCTGTGGCTATAAAGTTATGCCTGGTCAGTGTAAGTATCTAAATTGACAGACAAAGAGACAAAGCCACAGAGAGCCAAAGAGTAAGAAACAGATCTAGAAATCTGGAAAGAGATACAGAGAGAAGCCGAGATGGAAAAAGAGACAGATAGCAAAGTGAGAGTCACAGAGTAATAGATACAAAAAGATCATAAGAATGGAAGACGGCAAAAGAGACAAAGGATGAGTGTTGGAGTGAGACCAAGACAGACATTGAGAACGTCTGTTGGGGAAAGAGGCTGGCACGGAGAGAAAGAAATGCTGAGAAAAACAGAGACACGGACACAAACCAGACAGACACAAAGTAAAGGATAGAGAGAGAGAAATAGAATACAGACCCTCATGAAACCCAGACGTAATTGTGTAATAAATCAGCTTGCGGAAACCGGTTCCAAAAACGGTTAGCATTTTGTTTGGAGGCCAAACAACCTTCATCAACACTAAACACTTTCTACTGTCTTTCTCTATTTTTCTCTCTAACTTGTTTTGGTCTGCAGAACGAGATTCTGTACGAGAAGAAAAAGAAGCGTCGCCGTCTGCGCCTCCGGCGTCTCGGGAAGCGTGTTCCCCCTTCCAACCCTCAGGACGGCCAACCCCTGAACGACTGGGAGAAAGAGATGAGGCAGCGTGACTTTGTGGACATGGCGTGTGAGTGCAGCTCCGTCATCTGCTGCCGCGTCACCCCGAAACAGAAGGCCAACGTGGTGAGCTTGGTGAAGCGCTACAAGAACGCCGTCACCCTGTCCATCGGCGATGGAGCCAACGACGTCAACATGATAAAGAGTGAGCAGCCAAAAGGGCATCTCAAAATCAGAGTAGTTCCAAAGTAATGATCTCCTATAACACGACTTTTCCTGTTGTTCTGCAGCTGCAGACATTGGAGTGGGAATCAGCGGGCAAGAAGGCATGCAGGCGGTGATGTCCAGTGACTACGCACTCGCTCAGTTCCGCTACCTTCAGCGCCTCCTGCTGGTGCACGGCCGCTGGTCCTACATCCGCATGTGCAAGTTCTTGCGCTTCTTCTTTTTCAAGAACTTCGCCTTCACCCTGGTTCACTTCTGGTACTCGTTTTTCAGTGGATATTCTGCACAGGTGAGGGACGAAATGCAGAATTCAGCCTGAGCAGAGGGCTCCCTTAGGAACACCTTCTGATTTTAATCGAGATTGTGTGATTTTTGGTGATTTAAAGTAAAAGTAACAAATAAATAGTAGGTCATTTTAATATTTACTCAGGAAATTTGTATTTATTTATTTTTTTAATTGGAAACAGATTTAAAATTAATTTAAGTACAATATTTCAAAGAAAACATACTTAAAAAAAAAATAATCCTAAAAGTAAAATTACAGGTTTTAAACTATTTGAAACCATTAAACTACTAAAATTGAACTTTTTTTTAAAAACTAAAAGTACATAAAATCTACTTTTAGCAGATCAGTAAACCATCTCACCTTTAATTATATAATTATAAATATAACCATAATTTCCAGTAACACCATCAAGTTCTGTTTTTTTTCTTCTTACTAATTGCTCTATTCATTACATTTTTATTTAGAAATATTTTTTGCTTTGTTTTCTTTATTATATTGACATTTTTTGTTATTTGCTAGATTGCTTACGAAGATTGGTTCATCACCCTTTACAACGTGCTGTATAGCAGTTTACCCGTCCTCCTTGTGGGGTTGCTGGATCAGGTGACGTCTTTGTTGAACAGCTGCATTATTTTATCTCTTCAATAAGATTTAAAGATGCATTTCAACTAATATTTCTTTCCCTTCTCACGCGTAGGACGTGAACGACAAACTGAGCTTGCGCTTTCCGAGGTTGTACCTTCCGGGTCAGCAGGGGTCGCTGTTTAATTACAAGAACTTCTTCATCAGTCTCTTTCAAGGCATCTTCACGTCCCTCATCATCTTTTTCATCCCATACGGAGCGTTTCTGCAGACGATGGGGCAGGACGGAGAAGCGCCGTCCGATTACCAGTCCTTCGCTGTGGTCACTGCGTCCTCGCTCATCATGATCGTCAACCTGCAGGTATCGCGTCCTGAAACAAATTGTGCTGAATGGTTTCCAAGTGGTTTGTTGTTTGTTCATGTCATTTCCTGTCACCGATCAGATCTCCTTGGACACCTCGTACTGGACTTTTGTGAACTGCTTCGCCGTGTTGGGAAGTATAGCCATTTACTTCGGCATCATGTTCGACATACAGAGTGCAGGAATACACGTCATCTTCCCATCCAACTTCAAATTCACTGGTATGTGATTCTTCTGTAATGCCATTCGTGTAAAATGTTCATAAAATTGTATATTAGGGGTGTTTCTGAAAATATTAATATTAACATTGTTTTAGATAGCAGTCTTCCTATCTCTAAACTTACACAGCGACAGGAGGTACTAGCATTAGGTCATGTTAGCGTTAATATCCGCCCCGATTCTTTCATACTCGACTATAAGATTATAATAATATAGTTGCAGCTTCCATTTTGGAGACGACCTGATCTTCATTTTTCCCTACATGTGGTACTTTACAAAGTAAATGACGTACATGTGAGCAAGAAACCGGGAGCCGTAATTGATCTACTGCACAGTTGATAATCAGTGCATTTTTTTAAATTATTTTTTTAATTTCCATCCACAGGTGTCGCCGCTAATGCACTTCGGCAGCCGTACCTGTGGCTCACTATCATTCTAACAGTGGGCATCAGCCTCCTGCCAGTCGTCTGTATCCAGTTCCTCTGTAAGACCATCTGGCCCACAGTTGGAGACAAGGTACAGGATTAACCTGTTGAAGTACTCGGCTTCAATGTTCCGAAGAGATTGTAGTGATCAATCCTTTTCCATTTGCCTTTTCAATCCTGCATATATGGAAAGAGGAGACGTTTGTTTTTAATGGAAAACCTGTAAGAATTTTGATTAGGGGCCAACCGATTTTATTGATACTGGATCGTAATTGACGATAGCAAATTAATCAACCGATTAGTTTTTTAAATGAATAAAAAAACAACAGTAATAAATCTTGAAAATGTGCAAAACGAAACAAATACGAATATATTAATTATATTAATAAATATTGAGGAAAATAAAATACATGTATTCAAACTGAAACAAAAAGCAACACTCCAATTAAATAAAAACATCCAAAATTAATAAAAAAAAATTACAAACAGCAGGCTTTAGTGATCCGCCACTGGAGTACCGTATAATTCTCAGCCTCTCCAGCCACAGAGGCAACCCGGAAAAACTATCGTTATGGATTTTTGCTGATAGTTCCAGCAATCGACCATCTGTGCCGATTCGACCTTCATTTTTATGATAAAAGCACAATAGCAGTCGTGATTTCCAAACATGTAATACAGTTAATAAGAATACTAGGTATTTTTTTAATTCTTGCTTATAGGTTTAATAATAAGTCAATAGGAAACCTGTATATTTTCTGTAAGAGGGTTGTAATTTAGTATTTCTTTAAGAAGTCTTCACTCTCGTGTTATTTAAGGTATGAAGATGAAGCTACAGATTTTAGTTTACAAACTAAACTCTGAGGCACACTATAGTTGTGGTAATGCGACAAGCTGCATATTTATTTCCCCCAAATTAATTTGAGCAGAGTTGAAAAAATGAGGGGCCGGGGAGAGCACAATTGTGTATAACTGCTGCAGTGATTCAGATCACTGCATTATTACTATTTTACAAGATCGTCAATGATTATTAAAGTATTTAGAATTATAAATGCAAGAAGTATGACATAACACTGGTGGTGAGATCTTTTATTCCTCACATACTGTCTCACAAAACCGCGTTTCACAGAGACATGCAACACAGTGTAATAGAGTTTTTATTACAATTTTTTTGCAAATGAATTTTACAAGACTCTCAAATTCCATGTTTTTTTTTTTTTTTTATTGCACTTCCAACACACACGAGTGTTAATAATTCATTGAATTACTGTAGGTTAATTATTATCATTCAAGTGTCTCACCTGCGCATCTATTTTCCAACCTGTAGGTTCTCAGAAACAGGAAGAAGTACGAGATGGAGGAAGAGCAGAAAAAGAGGGTTCCTGCTTTCCAGCGTGGCGCTCGATCACGTCGCTCCGCCTATGCGTTCTCTCACTCCCGAGGCTACGCCGATCTCATCGCTTCGGGTCGGAGCATCCGCCAGAAGCCACGCAAGCGTACGGATATTAGCGAGGGCATCAGGGAGGAACCCATACCCGAAAACGTCTGAGACGTGGGAGGAACAACAAAATGCCCTCCCTCCCTTTCACACAAATTTTACACGTTCATTCAGCTTCTTTTTTTAATTAATTCGGAAAATGACGCGTATGAAGAGATTGCAGATCCGTTTTTTTGTCATTTTGGCTCTTAAAACCCCGGGACCGGTTGATCTGCTCGCCTTCTTTTCATTAAAGAAAAAATGAAACCGAATCCAGGGGAGAAAAGAGTAGGGAAGGTCACGTTAGGGAAGCTCAACACAGCATCGGTTTGAATTAGTGATAAAAAGAGCAGAACGAACCAAACGAGAACGTTTACACAACGTGTAGTGAGCGAGACTTTCTCCCACTCACCAAAAAAAAAATAATAATAATAATAAAGAAAACTAGTGCTGGTTTTAAAAAAGAATATACTGTGCATTACAAATACTAGATATCTCAGGATTTTATCTTTCCACTTTTTGTTTGTTTGTTTTTAAAAAAAAGGTGCGTTATATAAAATGTTCATTCATTATAACAATAAAGATGAAAAAAGTCAAATATTGCTTAAAAACACAAGGGTAAATATTTGGTATGTTTTAATAGGATTTTTCGTATTTCACAAAATCACTGAATTTACTCGGCATGTTGATGCTTTATGCAGCTCAGACATCGATGCAAACAAAAATCTTATAAAAGAGGCATTCATTTTTGTTCTAACTGAAATGTGATTTATATATTTTTACGAAATCCACAAACACAACCGTGTACTATGGAAACGTCTGTTCACGTGATGCACCTTTAAAAGCCTGAAACTCCTCGCACGCCTTCTCTCAAGGTCATGTTCTTTTCTCGATCCTTTCCATAACGACCTTCAGTTTGATCGAGAACGAGATCATAACGTCTCTTAATTTATATATAGGTTTGTGAATATTTTTTTCCTTTTATCACATGAATATCGACTGTAAAGCTCGAGCCTTTCGTTTTCCACGTGGGATTATGCTCGAGCGCACTTTTCTTTTTGGGGGGGGAGGGGGTGTGTGTGGGATGTCGCAGGTTGGAGAACTTCTAAACAATGTTTACACTAAGATAACTACTATTGCACTTCCGTCTCTAGTTGAGTAGATCAGATCAGAATGGTGTCATTTTCTTTACACACTTTGACTAGTGTTTGTTGTTCTTTTTTCCTCTCTCTCTCTCTCTCTCTCTCTCTCTCTTTCTCTACCTTCATGTTTTTCGTGTCATACATTTCCCATATGTTAGAAAACAAAATTCTTTTAACAAACTGACAATTTAGTAGGATTAATACTCTACTATGTATCAGTAATAGAATTGGTAAGTCGAGAGAAAGGTCTATTTTTAACCAACAACAACAACAAAAAAAACCCCAGACGTACTGTTACATATTTAAACTCGATCTGCCATGATGATTATTTGTTATGTGTCTTTGTACTGTTTTCTGAACAGGAAAATGTGCCTGAATCGCCAGCGACGCCAGTGCCGTATGCTTAGATAGTCAAATAAAACTACATTTTACACAATGTTGTTTTTAACGTATTGTAATATACTTTGTACAAATAACTATAAATAAAGGTGTACAAATAACCGTTGGTTTGTTGCGAGTGTTTGATCCCAGATCAATGTTTGATCTCTTTGTGGAATTGTGAATATTCTGCGGTGTACCTACAGTAGATCCACTACAAATGATGCAATGCAACGCTGTTTTCTTTGACCAAACAAATCTATTTATGTCCAGATGTTCTCCTTGATTTTCATTCAATATTCCTTCTTTAGGATTGTGGTGAGACCTGTGATGTTGTACGGATTAGAGACAGTGGAATTGAGTAAAAGACAGGAGGTGGAGCTGGAGGTAGCAGAGCTGAAGATGTTGAGATGTTCGTTGGGAGTGATGAGGATGGACAGGATTAGATATAAGTTTATTAGAGGGACGACTTATGTAGGATGTTTTGGAGACAAGGTAAGGGAGGTGAGATTGAGATGGTTTGGACATGTGCAGAGGAGGGACATGGGGTATATCAGTAGGAGAATGCACCAGGTGAGGGAAGACATGCAGGTAGTTGGTTTGAAAGAGGCGGATGTAGAGAACAGGGGGGGTATGGAGACGGATGATCCGCTGTGGATCCCTCTAATGGGAGAAGCCAAAAGAAGAAGAAGAAGATTACTTCTTTATCGACCCCTAATGGGAGAAGCCGGAAGAAGAAGAAGAAAATTTCTTCAGCTTTACACACTTTTGGAATCCAAAGATGTTCTTCACTATTTGGAGATTTCTTGTTCATCTCAGACCATTTCAATAGGATTTAGGTGCGGTGACTGGGCAGGACTCTATGGTTAGATATCACTCCAGACGACTGTTTGCTCTTGAAATAACACTTACACAACTCGGACTCGAAGTCGGTCCTAATGAGCCGCAATTCCAGACAGTGAATGTTCAAGTATGGAATGGGAAGGAACTGCCTAAGGTGACAGTTTCAGGGAAATGAAAATCCCTAATTATATAACATTGTTTATTGCAAATTGCAAAAGGAACACGTGTCTCTTAACACCATAAAGGAAAAAACAGTGGTGAACCAGGGACAGGGTCATGGGTGGGTGATGCCTGGAGAGCGAAGGCTGGTCCAATCCAACAGACAAGCTCCTGTAGCTCAAACTGCTGAAGAAGTTCATGCTGTTGATGCTCCACGGGTCTGAACTGTTTTAGCAGCAGGTGGTCATAATGTTATGCTGATCTGTGTATCTTCATTATAATACATATATTATTATATAGATATGTAACTAGACATATTCATTATAATGTTTTCATTCTATTTACACTGAAATGATTATCTAATTCTATGATTATCCAAGTTATAATAAGTTATAGTTCAAATAATGGGGAAAAAAGTTTGTGTGTTTTATCAGATTCAGTAATAGAAAATCCATTGTATTTTCATTATTATTAATCAAATCAGATGTGTAGACTATTCAAAATGTTTTATTATAAACCTAGGACATTAAAAAATGATATATTACTCACCATTCACCTGTCAAAATCAAAGAATTGGCAACCACGCATGCGCACTATCCCTCCCCCCTTTTACGTTACATTTACGCACTGAATACTTCCGTATTGGTTTTCAAACAAGTCCCGCCCTTTGTGATTGTGATTGGCTGATGCCTCATCATAGGCCTTTCCGATTGGATAATGATTCGAGTTCCGGCCAATCAGAGCACGCGAGGCGGGTATTATTGAGATGAGAATAAGAAGGCTTCAGGTGCAGCTGTACGGTCGCTGGGCGACGTGGACGGCACGTCAAAGCCACTGTTTGGGGAATGCTAGCTAACGAGCTGAACTGGCTAGCACACATTCCTGACGAAGAGGCTTTACCTTTAATAAGTTCGCATTTCGGCACAAAGACCTTTCGTCAAGGATATTATACATATTTATATTAAAAACCCAGAGCTGCCATAGCCGCCATTTTGTAGGTGAGTTAGCAAAAAAACACTACTCATTAAGCCGGCTTGCTAGGTAGCTAAGCTAACTGTGAATCTGCGACAGCACGGGACCACTGAATTATATCTATAATTATATGTAAATGTGCATA
This sequence comes from Silurus meridionalis, assembly GCF_014805685.1. Taxonomy (NCBI): domain Eukaryota; kingdom Metazoa; phylum Chordata; class Actinopteri; order Siluriformes; family Siluridae; genus Silurus; species Silurus meridionalis. The sequence continues at coordinate 2,561,922 of NC_060898.1, read as the reverse complement.
TTTAAAGAGAAAAAAACAGTGCGCGCAATGCAATAATTGTTTTTGTTTTTAAGTTTTAATGCTAGCTTTGGAGAAACTAGCCAGCGCTGTCATCTTTGCATGCAAGTTCTAAAAACTTCCGGGTTGCATCACGTGGTTTAGGTTCAGTCTAACTAGTTAGTTAGTTAGTTGGTTAGTTAGTTGCTGGTTAATAGTGCAGCATGACGAGCCAAACCGTTTCCCAACTCCAGGTGCGAAAGGGTTATGACGTCATTCACGCGTTCTGACGTCCCTGGTCCTCATTGGCTGATCTGTTTCCTATTTAAAACTACTTTAGGGTGTTTTACTTAAATATATACGTTACAGCATTGATAATTCTTACTTTGTATATCGCAGCGATGTTGGGAAGGGCAGGGTCAGGCATAATACAGCACCTTTGGAGCATAGAGGGTTAAGGGCCTTACCCAGGGGCCCAGGAGGGGAACTACTTGATGATACTGGGGGCTTAAACCCTCGGCCGTCTGAGTTTTAACCACTGTGTTATGGCTCAGCTTCCTGGGTTTGGTGTACATGTTTATGGGGTAGCTCGGTGGTTAAGGCTGTTGGTTACTGATCGGAAGGTCAGTATCATCACTGTTGGGCCCCTGAGCAAGGCCCTTACTTTTTTGTGCTCCAGGGGTGCCGTATCATGGCTGACCCTGCACTCTGATCCAGCAAGCTGGGACATGTGTTGTCAGTTATGTAGTAGTATAAAGACTTTAATTTATGTCATTCCTCTGACTGAGAAGCTGAAGGCCTTGTTTAAGGGCCCAGTAGGCACCGGAGTGCTGGGAATTAAATCTCGCAACCTTCCGCTCTTCTGTTGGATCGGACCAGGATGCAAGGTGCGGACGTGCCGAACAAACACCTGCTCCTGTTCCACCTGTTTCTTTTTCTCTCGCTCAAACCGTTTTGGGTGTGTGTGTGTGTGTGTGTGTGTGTGTGTGTGTGTGTGTGTGTATATATAATGGGTGTGTGCTGAGATGCTCAGCTGTCTCGGTTAAACAATAACTTGTATGTAGGAAGCGTTGAGGTTTACAGGAGCAGGGATGTAGAACTCACTGTGTGTAAAGTTTAATCATATTTAAATAAACGAGAGTCTGGAGGTTTTTTTATGACGTCACGTGGAAGAAGCATGTTAACACGCGTGATCATGTGACGAGCGAGTGACCCGTGCAGATTGGACTGAAACGATAATCAACAGTTTTGCTTAAGTTTGAGGTTGATGGTTAGTCTGTCTACCTGCCTGTCTTTGTGTGTTAATGTCTGCCTGTCTAAATGGCACTTCATTTATTTGTCTGTCCATCTGTCTTTCTGTCTGTCCATCTGTGTCTTTCTGTCTGCCCATCTGTGTCTTTCTGTCTGTCTTTCTGTCTGTCCATCTGTATCTTTCTGCCTGTCTTTCTGTCTGTCCATCTGTGTCTTTCTGCCTGTCTTTCTGTCTGTCCATCTGTCTTTCTGTCTGTCCATCTGTCTTTCTGTCTGTCCATCTGTCTTTCTGCCTGTCCATCTGTGTCTTTCTGCCTGTCCATCTGTGTCTTTCTGCCTGTCTTTCTGTCTGTCCATCTGTGTAATTCTGTCTGTGCCTTTGTCTTTCTGTAAGTCTTTGTCTGTCCATCTGTGTCTTTCGGCCGAGAGTTTATCTTTTTGTCTTTGTGTGTCTTTCCGTCTGTGAGTCTGTCTCTTTCGGTCTGTCAGTGTCTTTCTCCTGTGTCATCTGATTGTGCCTCTGTGTCCTTCTCTCTCTGTTTTCTGTCTGTTCTTACTGCCTTTTAATCATCCTTGTTATGTTCTTCCTGTTCCGAATTGTTTCTTCCGGGATCGTCAGCTGAGAGACACGTCTTTTGGGTTTTTTTTTTTTTTTTTTTTTCAGCAGATTTTTCTTCTCCTTTTGTTCACATTTCTTCATCCCCAGAGAACACACCTGTAATGATCACGTTTCAGCCTGGTCATTAACACGCTGAATACACACGACTAATTTTATATTAACTCTGTACTTCCTGTTCCAATAAAATAAGTTGTGGTTTAGAAAACACTACAGCGCCACCGTCTGATTGGTAGAAGGTGCTGGTTAATCAAACACTGTGCAGATTGTTTATATTTTCTGTAGCGGGTTTATCTCACATTGGAGGAAGGAGTCTTCAGTGCGAGGGGGTTCTTTCACTGCATTATTTTGATCATTTTTTTGCGCTTTACTGTTTTGGGGATGTTTTATAACACGTAATGTTACTTTTAATAGATAAAAATATAACACACACACACACACACACACACACACACACACCTCCCCTGCAGCTTTTATTCCTTACATATATTGTGAGGGCAAATTTGGTAACTGTTGAACGTCCAGTGTAATGTTTATGAACGCTTTGTTTCTGCAGGGTTCGCCTTGTGAGGTGATGAGGCTGTGAGGAAGTTTCCGTGTGTGTGTGTGTGTGTGTGTGTGTGTGTGTGTGTGTGTGTGTGTGTGTGTGTGTGTGTGTGTGTGCGGCAGCTATGGGTGCCAACACGAGCCAGGTGAGCGACCTGGCCGAAAGTCAGAGCATCCGCACTCTGATTGGTCCTGAGCCCATTTCGGAGAACGAGCCTTTCTGGAACCAGCTCATCTCGTTCACCTTCACCAGCCCCTCCTGCAGGTGTGCATCTCTCACACACACACACACACACACACACACACACACACACACACATCAGCTTCTGTGACAAAGTTAATTCCTAGGAGAAACTCTGGTGTTTTGTAGCTCCGCCCCCATGTGCCCCAACAGCAGCCCGTATGACGCTGAGCTGATCTAGCAGATCACATGGCACAAAGCTAATCAGAAGGTTGAGGCCTCATTGCCGCCTCTCTTGGGGTCCTTGAGTAAGACCTTTAACCATCTGTTCTAAAGGGTAACATAACCATAATTATATAATTACTAAATTACAGATGATAAATATAATATAGCAGTCTTGTGTGTAAAAACAGCACGTTCCGTCAGTGATTCGCCTGTAGAGGCCGCTCTCATAACGGCGTAATGAAGTGGGGAAAACGGAGAACATAACGAGAACGTATACGCAAACACACACACGTGCGCGCACACACACACAGTAATCTCAGGATTTTAATATCATCTTGCGCTTTTTTTTTTTTTTTTCTCCTCCCCTTCTTTCCTGAGGCAGAAAACATCTTCCGCTAATTGAATACCTGCCTTTCGGCGCTCTGCATTTCAATGCACTCGCTGATCCAAAGTGACTTTCAGGCTCCAGTAAAGCACACAGCGGGTGTTAATGAGTTTACATCCATCGACGCAAAACCCTAACACACCCCCCACACAGACCTTCAGGTAGAAACGCAGCGAACCGTTCAGCGGCGATGATGAACTTTTTGAATTCGTTAGTATTATACACCATAAAACTTCAATAACCAGTGCAAAATATTGATTAGAGGATCATAAACCATGATCAAAAATCTGCTTAAGAAGTTTAATTTGCATATGTACTGCTATACAGACAAAAGTACCGGGACACCTGAACTTTCCTGCCAGATGTGGTTCTTCTCCGAACTGTTACCACAAAGCTGGAGGCACACAATTGTACAGGACGTCTTTGGGTGGATAATAAAATATTGCGATCACTTGAACATTTATGAACCCAAACCTGCTCCAGCATAGCGACATGCACAAAGCCAGCTCCATGAAGATATGGTTCAGAGAGGACGATGAAGTGGCCTGCTATAGAGCTCCAACATTACTGAACACCTTTCGGGAGGAATGCGAACACTGAGTGCACCTCAGACCTTCTCGCCTCATCTACATCAGTACAGGACTTTACTAACACACTTGTGGCTGATGAACACAAATGTCCACAAACACACTCCAAAATCTCCATGCAACGTCCCCATTTGCTGTTTCCTCCATTCTTCTGGGAAGATGTTCCACTAGACTTTTGTGGAGATTGTGGAGATGAGGTGAGGAGGCCTGGGGTGCAGTCAGGGTTCACATTCATCATAATCAATAGGGTTGGAGCCCTGTAACAGATCTATTCCCACCCATGTAGATCTTCATGGAGCTGGATTTGTGCACGGGGGTATCGTCATGCTGGAACAGGTTTTCGTCTCCTAGTTCACCAGAAGGGAACAATTCCAATTGTTGGAAAAGTCCGGTGTTCCAATACTTTTGGCCGCATATTATGGATGCTGACGCTCTCCCAGTGTGATCATAAGCACAGATCTTCGAGGACTACATTAAGTCCTGTGGTTTATGGAGCAGGGTTCTGGAGAGACGTGTCTCTGTGTACTGCAGCAGCTCTATGGATGAAATGACAGTAAAAGCTTCTTGACCTGCTGAAAATACCGAAATACATCCGAATTTAATTCATTTGATCTTTTCTGTTTTTTTATTTTTCCCGTTTCAGCGGCGATGCTAAGCTCTTGGAGGAGGCGGTCATCCCCCTCGCCAAAACCTTAAGTACGTCCCATGTCTTTTATTATGTTTTGTGTTTTTCTTTTCTTCTCCTTTTTTTTTTTCCTTCTCACAAACTTGTGTCTTATTGATGAACATCATGCAGCAAAATAGGATTTGGAGCATGAGAGATGTAACCCATATTACACAAGTTATAACACTGTCAGATGTTCTGTGTTGTGTTCTGGGTTCTGATGCCTTGAACTGGGCTGATTTGTTTATTTTTCTTTTGTTTGTTTGTTTGTTTATTATTTTTCAAAAATCTGTTTCAGTCAAGAACAATCCCAGATCGGGAAACTTCAGCGCTTTGGTGAGAGTGTTCCTGGCCAGAACCAAAGAGCTGAAGATCTCCACCGAATGCCAAGAGTAAGTACAAACTCCATGTGGCATATAGGATTCAAGCTGTACGCTCTATGGCCAAAAGTTTGTGGACGCCTCACCGCAAGATGATAAAAAAAAAAAACGTTCCGTTCCACATCGTCTGCATTTTTTTTTTTATTATTACATTTATTTATTTTTCCCTTCTCCTGATAACCTTCACTCTTCTTGGAAGATGTTCCACTAGATTTTCTTTGGAGATTTGTGACATGTCATTAGGCTGGTAGAAAAGTCACTTACAGATAAATAGATGTTCAACAGGGTTGGAGCTCTACAACATCAGATTTTGGTCTCCTGGTTCAAGAAACGCATCCAAAGATGTTCCGATGCACATTTGCGTGCCTCCCATATTGGGAAAGATCTACATCAGGGTGGAAAAGTCGGGCATCTCAATACTTTTGGCCGTATTGTGTATCTTAAAGGCATTTAAAGGAGCGTACATTTGCGTAAATAGTTTTCATGCTAAGCGCCTTCTTAAATATTTCTTTTTTTTTTCTTCTTTTTTCTGCAGTCAGCTGTTCATCTGGCAGGCCCACAACGCCCTGTTCCTGGTGCGCTGCCTGCTCAAAGTCTTCATCCGAGAGATGAACGAGGAAGAGCTGCTCTTACAGTTCACCTACCACATGAGGGCGCCAGGATCTTGCGGTAATGTGCGGAAGCACAGGTCTAGACTGAAAGACATGAGCGTATTTCCGGCCCGGTTTGCGCCGAGGCTTTTCTGTGGCTCAGGGTTTTTACACACTGTGCCCAAAAGTATCGGGACACCCAATTTTTTTCCCCGAATAGATCTTCTGCTATAGAGCTCCAACCCTATTGAGCAGCTTTTGGGGTGAATTGGAACAGGCCTCATCTACGTCATGACGTGACTTTACTCACACCCTTGTGGCTGAATATCTCCACAAAATCTAGTGGAACTTATTGGCGTGGAATTAGATGCAAAACGAGATGTTCAAAAGGGTACATGTAAACGTTACGGTCGGGTGTCCACATACTTTTGGCCATGTAGTTTACAGAAAGAAATATAATTTTTTTTTGTCCTGTGTGAATTCATTTTTATTTAAATTTTTTTTTTTTTTTCTTCCAGACGCGAGCAGTGAAGATCTGCTGGAGGAGCTGATCTGCAACTTGGTTCATCTCATCGTGGAGGTTCCTCTCCTGTAAGTTTCAGCTTTGAGCTTTTATTTGTTTCTCCTTTTTAAAAATAAAACTAATTCCGGGAAAGTGTGTTTTTTTTTCTCTGCTGTGCTGCACAGCAACGTATACATTCGGACGAAATCTAAACATCTGCCATCTTCTACATACGCGGGTTCTCCGAGGCCTACGATTGGCTAACATCTCTGTGATCGACGGGACAAACCGAAGATGTCCCTCCCATACTAAAGGCTTTGACAACTTGTCCCCGTTACGCTGTAATACTTTTTCCACACACACTCTTTTCTCACGACTCGTCGTATATCACGCTGACCCTGTGCTGACCTGCTGTCTCTCACGCTCGAGTGGACACACACCTCGCTCCTGACCGGCTCTCAGTGCTTCATCATCCAGGCAGCTGCTCCAGCGCTGTGTCTGTGTGTCTGTGTGTCTGTGTGTCTGTGTGTCTGTGTGTCTGTGTGTCTGTGTGTCTGTGTGTCTGTGTGTCTGTGTGTGTGGGGTGTTATATCTATTAATAAGTAATTATAATATAATTAGTGTTAAGGGAACTTAACCAATCCCCTTTCGTGCGTCTTGCGTCGTGTCCCGCTCTCGGTTGTCTCCTACGTGAAATGGAATCTGTGTCCGATTTTTCTGTGTGTCCCTGGAATATTCCAGATTGTCCTTGTCTCGTCTGCACTTAATCATATCTCATACATTACGGCAAAATGAGGTCTTTAATAATGACTGTGATGACTGCGGTGTGCTGTTCAAGCGTGAGAGACGTCTGTCTGTCTGTCCGTCTGTCTGCCTTTTTGACTGTTTCTTTTTTCAGTGCGTCTCTTTCTGTGTCTCCTATTTGCCAGAGTCTGTTTGTTCCTTTCTGTCTTCATTTGTGTGTTTTCTGTGTATGATACTGTTTCTGCCTGCATGTCTTTCTTTCTGTCTGTGTGTGTGTGTGTGTGTGTGTGTGTGTGTGTGTGTGTGTGTGTGTGTGTGTGTGTGTGTCTCTCTCTCTCTCTCTCTCTCTCTCTCTCTCTCTCTCTCTCTCGATCTTTCTTTGTGTCTGTCATTTTCTTGGCTTTGTTTGTGTGCACATCTCCTCGCTCTTTCTCTTTGTGCCTGACTCTTTCAGTCATTTTTTTTTTTTGGTCTCTCTTAAGTCTGTTTCTTTTTGTGTGTCTCTCTCTGTCTGTCTGCATGTCTTTGCCTCTCTCTCTTTCCTGGTTTCTTTTTTTGTTGTCTCTCTTTACCTGTGTTTTGTCTGTACATGGCTTTTTTTTTTTTCCCCGTCTGTCTCCTAAAGCCGCCTGTGTCTTTTTTTTTTTTGGGGTCTCTCTTTATTTGTCTTTCTCTCTGTGTCCCTCTCTGCCATTTTTTTTATTGTGCGTGTCTCTTTGTCTGTGAGAAATTTGCCCCTTTATTTCAGTCTGTTTCTTTTTGTTTTCTCTCTACACGTGTCTGTCTGCACATCTCTCTCTTTTTTTTTTTTTTTTTGTCTGTCTATCTCTTTTGTCTTTGTCAGTGTGAACATATCTCTTGTCTGTCCGTCTGTGTCCCTCTTTCATCTGCCTTGTTTTTGTTTCTTTACCTGTGTCCCTCTGTCTGTACATGTCTCTTTGTTGTCTCGGTTTTGTGTGTCTCTCTTTTTCTTTGTGTGTCTGCACATCTGTCTCTTTGCCAGACTGCGTTCCTCTTATCGCCTGGAAGCATGTATTTCTCTCTCTCGCTCTCTCTCTGTGTAAAAGAGAGAGAGAAGAGATTTATTCTCCTTCCTTAGACGGCTAGTCGAGTGTATTCTCTAAACAGAGGTGTACAGAACTGGTGTATTTTTATTAAACATAAAGAGAGAGACTAATCAATGACAGATTTGGGGACATGAACCATTCAGGCTATAAAAATGTAAACACTTTATTATTTCTGCCCGGTCCAGTCAGAGAGGAGCAGAGTGAGTTTTATTTACTCTGGCTCCTGCTTGTGGAACTCTGCTAACACCGGGCCGTTCCATTGTTAATGTGCAGAATGGTATTATTTTCAGCCCCCCCCCTTTTGTTGACATTTTTCTGATTTCCTAGCTACGTGCTCGCGCAAAAGAATCTTGGGCCGCGTTCAAAAGCTCCTAAACATCCCAAACACGAGATGCTTTCGTTCTCCGTCCCGGCGCAGGTTTCCGCCCGTTCTGGAGACGGAGATCGTCTTATCGACTTGTTAGCCGGGAGCGGAGGCGGGGAGGGAAGTGAATTAGCCCGGATAACAACAAGCTCAGATGGGCGTGTATTTATATTTATTTTGTATATAAATTCCATTGCTCTGTCCATTTATTTTTTTTTTTTTTGCTTTTCTTCTAACCAACAAAACATGTTTAGTGTCTAATCTTGTATGGCCACAAGGGGGCAGAATTAATTTATATATATATATATATATATATATATATATATATATATATATATATATATATATATATATATATATATATATATATATATATATATATATATTTACGCTTATTTATTCTCTTTATTTGGTCATCTGCTCATTCCCATCCATCATCCAGCTCTTTTATTACGCAATAGCTACCAACTAGCTTCCATCCAGCTGTAGCTTTCCGAGAAGCAAAAGAACTCGCCTAGAGAAAATATCTTCATGTAGACTTAAATGGTCTTCAAATCAAATCAAAACAAAAGTTGCTTTGTGTTGACCTTTTTTTTTTTTGTTTTGTGCAACTCTTAAGGTTTTTAACAATCTCGCTGTGTCTTTAGTTTTTCCCTCGGACAAATGCAGACTCATCAGTTTGTTCAAGGTGGGGGACGAGAGCATGTGTTCGGAAAACCTTGCAGCCGCAGTTCCATTAACCATTAATAGTTTACACTGTAAACTCTCAGCGGCGTGTGTCAGCAGGCTCTCGCGAGGACGTTAGCGCTGACTCCATCATCATTAAACGAGTCCCATGAAATCATTCAGCGGTTAATTTGACTCCTTTAACGCAGCGCTAACTGCCAATTACAGTAATGAAACGAGCGCTCGTGCCGGTAAGCAGGCAGGAGAAACGTCCTTTTGCTTTTCTTTTTTTTGAGGGGGGGCTCTGCAGCGTCAGGAAAATGTCCGGGAGACGTTTGACGAGCCTTTGAGGTGAATGAATCAGAACCAGCGATCCGATCGTGTTCACTTACGTCCTCGGAATAAACGGCGAGAACCTGCTGCTTTTGTGAAAGATTCTGTTAAATGGTGTATTAAACAAAGCTTTGACAAACTCTCTGAGAACGATCGAGCGATACCAAAGTCCTGAAGGAGTCCTGATTCGAGTCAAACGTCTGGAAACACCTGGTCTTTTATGGTTTTTGAGATGCACGCATGTTCCCTTTGTTTAGATTCAACACGCTCAGTAAAAGGCAAAAACAGTGAATAAATGGAAGAAAGTTCTGTGGAGTCCAAAGGTGACGTTTTTGTTTCTAACAGAAGAACTCGTGTACGACTGACAACATGAGAGATGATGTTTGCAGGTGTTTCACCCTCACAGTCAAACATGGAGGTGGACACTTATTGGTTTGGGGTTGTTTCATGTGACAGAAGAGACAGAAACCATCACGGCTCCATTCCGTACTCCAGCACCATGCAATTCCATCTGGACTGCAGGACGGATAAACACCACAGAACACGCAGTTCTGGGAGAATAATCCACTTTATCTTGTCGCCGCTTATTTTCCTATAACCCTTGAGTGGGTTTCATTCATTGCCTAATGTACTGTATGAGCACAATGAGTGTGTGTAAACTGGTGTGTGTGTGTGTGTGTGTGTGTGTGTGTGTGTGTGTGTGTGTGTGTGTGAAAGTAAAAGGTGTTTGTGCCAAGTGGAAGCAAATCCGACACGGCTAGGGAAGGAAACGGCGAACAATGAGCGAGAGCTTTTGAGCGAGAGCGATGCCGAGGTCGCGGAGTTCGCCTCATCGCGAGCACAATAAGCTACAGGCCTCGGCGACTCGACGACCGCAGATCAATTGCTCTCGGCACGGGTAACACGAAGGAACTCCGGCTCGCCAGCGCCGGTTAGCACACGTTAACACCCCCCGCCGTACGATTAGCCTAAAAGGTGTCACCCCTCTGCACTTCATTTAGCAGCTGCGCTACACTGAAATAGAGCCGCAACTAATTAACTCCGAGCAGCGCCGTGGCTCCGAGCTCTTTTGTTTTGTTTATTTATAAATGGAGCGTTGGCTTATAGCAATCTAACGTCTTTTCTGACTTGTTACTTTTTTTTTTTTCTTTTTCATGTTGTTTTTTTAGGGACATCACCTACAACATCCTGTTCGAGGCAGTGACCACCCTGCTGGTTCTGTTGTCCTATCAACTGTTCCACAAGGACATCCTGAGGGAGGGGCATATCTATCGGTGCCTCACCAGGGGGCGATGGTGAGTTTGTGGACTTAATGATTGTAGCGTCAGTACTGGATTAAAGTAGATACACGGCAAAAACGATGCTTACTGTGCTGTTGAATGCGTCGGGGCAAAACGAAGTTGCACTGAAACACACCGAACTGCTAACTAGTGTGTATGTTCTGCGCTTGTGTGAGAACATAACTCTTACATACCAGCAGGTGGCGGTAGCGTGCGATTCTAATAGCAAGCAGCGTTTACATCTCCAGCAAACATTACTCGCTACACACCGTTACTCAAAATCTCAAAATAACAAGGTGCCGAGACGAGTAGCACAAATTGACGAAACCGTGGACACTGCAGACTTGTTTGTTTACGAGATGCTCGTTAGCGCGAGGGCATGGGTCTAAACCTTCTGAGCAAACGGTTACGAAGATCTTATAAGAGCAGGCCTAACGTAAAGAAGCCGAGTGTCCTGCAAGTTTACTTTCCCGCCGATAACCTTGCCGTACCACACAACGTCAGGAACCGTACCGTCTCATTTCCTATGCCTCCTTGCTGCGGGAGGCAGACGGCCATTGACAGCATCCTGCCGTTCAGAATGGAAATGAGTGGCTTCATTAATTCAGCAGCTGTTCCCCTCTTTAAGTTCATTCACGGGTCTCATTAGCATCATCACGTCGGCCTTGAAGTTCACCTCCCTGAGCTCAGTCAGCAAAGTTATTTGGCTGCGGTACTTTTTTATTATTTTTTTTTTACTTTGGCTCGGTTTCGGGTGCAGCACCGGGCCATCGGCGATGCCGCATTACGGCAATCGCTCGCAAGCCGACATTCTACCGCGGTGTCTCAAAGGTGACATTGTTGGTCGTTCGGTTCTGGCCCGTTTCCTATCTGAGAGATCGGATGAAATCTCAGCGAGAGCTTTAAACGTATCATTAATGCAACTCCGATACCACTTTTCTTACTTCGGATCTTTTGAGCAGTCACTGTGTCCAATCCGGCTCCATCGACCTCTTTTTTTTTTTTTTTTTTTTCCCCTGATTTAAGAAGCTGAAACCCAAACCATTGGCACCATATCAGCTTGTGCACCGGAGCTTTCTCCCCAGGCAGGCGTCTTTCCCAGCCCCGGGATCAGGATCGACACCGCTTTCTCAGAACTGTTCCCACGTTCGCAGAAACCGCCGTCTGCCAAAGATCCGAAGGTTTGCGTGGAGCCAGTTCTACTCCGGTGGCCTGCAACAGGGTGCGATCGAGTTAAAGTGAGACCCCGGGGGCAGCAAAGGACGGGAGATATTGGAGCGAGAACGTTGCAGCTTGGCTTTGCTTGGCTTTGCTTGGCGTGTTCTGTAAGTGCGAGAACTGCGGAGTCAGCGTGACTCGGACGCGTTTTCGAATCGCGTGCTTGTTTTTGTAGCCGCTTTCTTTTTTTTTTTTTCCTTTCATGTTGCATTAGCGCTGGGAGGGGAGCCAGGGCACACGGGAAAGACCGTTAACCCTGTAACACAAACACGCTTCTTACCCCGTACTCTTTTTCTGATTAGTCACACTTTTCAGGGAAAAATAAAGACTGCTTGAAGTCGTCTTTTGGTTAATTTTCTACTGAAAGATTTTGTCAGGTTTCCAGGTGGTTCGCTACTTAGATGTTCTACATAACACTAGTAAGGGGGCGTCTGCATTTACATTCATCGCATTTGGCACATGCCTTTAACCAGAGCGACTTGCATTTATATCATTCATACAACTGAGCAACTATGGGCTTAAGGGCCTTGCTCAGGGGCCCCTGGACTGGCAGCTCGGAGTGGCTGGGATTTGAACTAACGATCTAAAAAATTATAAGCGACCGCCTCCCACACCTTCACTGCATAGTTGGAGTTGGAACTTCGTCACATCTTCGAAAAAAGCTCAAAGATTAGTTTTACCTCTGGACACTGGAGACTCCTTCCACATCCAGTCGTCTAGACTTCGAACAGACAAGAGGTCTGGACAGATATTTCGTTTGAATCCGGTTGCTTTTTTAAAATTTTTTTAATTATTTTTTTTTTAAACGTTAATAAGACCATGTTATTGGGAGCGGGGGACACGAGTTCTGAAGACCGGTTTCCGCTTTACCTCGGACACTGGAGACTCCTTCCACATCCAGATGTCTAGACTTCCAGACGCCATTGCGCAGGTTTTTACTATAGAAACGCTGTTTATAGTTCATTTGGTCCTGCAGAACTTTTGAATAAAGAATGGGTTTTTATCCCATTATTGTTGCATTCATGTCCATTAAGCTGTTTAGAAAAATAGAAAAAAACAGCTCGGGCTTTTACCCGTCTTGGGGGCCGACATGGAGAATTAATCAACACCTTCCTCTTATAGAATCGCACTTTCCCAAGACGGTTTCAGCAATTGAAAATGTTCGCCTGCTGCCTGATATATCCCACCATCTAACAGGTGCCATAATGAAGAGATAATCAGTGTTATTCACTTCATCGCTCAGTGGTCATAAATTCCTTCCTGTAGAGGACGTTTTTGGATGCAGCATGAAACGTTTCCTTCATTTCTACTAGGAGAGCAAAACATGTCTCAGCAGGACACAAAGTGGAGCTCATTAGAACACCACAAGGAGACTGATTCTGTAATAATGTCCATGGTTTTGGAATGGGATCTTCAATAGCTTGGTGTGGATATACAGCATTTTTGGCCCTATAGCCTATTTAACATGTGTCACTATAGAAAATGACATTTAGCTTGAAATAAAATCCAGTATTTAGTCATGTACACTATCTGTATTAGGACACCTGACTTTTCCAGCCATATTCGGTTCTTCTTCAAACTGGTAACACAAAGTTATTATGAAATTATGCCTTTGCCTTAAACTAGGAGAGCCAAACCTGTTCTGTATATATCCAGCTCCATGAAGAGGTGCTTTACATTGTTTTGGAGTGGAAGATCTCTCGCTGTGGAGCTCCAACCCTATTGAACATGATGAATGTGAACGCTGACTGCACCCCAGGCCTCCTCACCTTCTCAAATACGAGTCTCACAAAAATCTCCACAACAAGGTTGTTATAGTAAGAGCAAATGGAGTTTAATGTGGAATGGGATGTTCAAAACGAAGGACCTACCAATCTTCTGGTCAGGTGTTCCCAAACTTTTGTGCATAGACCAATCAGGCATAACTTTGACATTTACGTTACCACTCAATGTTAGAACACTGAGGATCTCATCATCATGGCACCTGTTAGTGGGTGGATTTATTTCTTAAGCAGCATGTGAACATTTTTTTTCTCCTCAAAGTTTGTTAGAAGCAGGAAAAATGGGCGTAGGGATTTGAGAGTTTGACAAATTGTGTTGTCTAGACGACTGGGTCAGAGCATCTCCAAAACTGCAGATCTTGTGAGATCTTCCTGGTCTGCAGTGGTCAGAATCTCTCAAAAGTGCTCCAAGGAAGGAACAGTGGTGAACCGGCGACAGGGTCGTGGGCGGCCCAGGCTCATTGATGCGCGTGGTCCATGTGGTCCGATCCAACAGCTCCTGTAGCTCAAACTGCTAAAAAAAGTTCATGCTGTTGATGCTCGACGGTTCTGAACTGTTTTAGCAGCAAAAGGGGACCAACACGATATTAGGCAGGTGGTCATAATGTTCTGCTGATCTGTGTATATTATTTATGTAGTTTTAGATGTAGGAATCTTTTCACCTTAAATGTGTTTTAAAATAAGCTTTCAGTTCATCAACAAATCAGTCAGTAGCTGAGTCGGTGGTCTCGGGAAGTTATGGTATGATGATAATGAGCGTGCTTGAGAGACGTATCGAACAGTCCTAGCTCTCATTTTTGTCTTTCTTTTGTCTCTCTACAGTCTGTCTCTGACGAGTCGCTTGGTGAAGACTCTGCTGTATAATTTCGTGCGGCAGGAGAAATGTCCTCCCCCTTCAGCACATGTCTTCCAGTCACAGGGAGACGGAGGAGGTCTGCTGTACGGCCTGGCCTCGGGGGTGGCCAGTGAGTAACACACACACACACACACACACACTACTCTTTGTCACTCCTGGAGCTGTAATGTAAAATAAACTGATGATAGATGTGCAGGTAGAAGCGAGTCTAAAGGTGTGTGTGTGTGTGTGTGTGTGTGTGTGTGTGTGTGTGTGTGTGTGTGATTTGCTAAGCTAGGAGTTAGCAGATTCTCAATCCCTTTTATTAATTTAGTTTTTTGGTTATTTATATATTTATCATATCATTTTCGGGATTGACGATGTGTGTGACGTAAGTGGACCAGGATGTTCATCTGGTCTGCGTGTTGTAGGATGGGGTTGTGTTACGATTATGGTGATGATGATCTTCCTCTTTAGGCTGCTCTCGTTAGGGGTCGTCTACCTGCATGTGTTCCCTCACCACATCTATTAAAACCTCCTCCTCGAAAAAAGTCAAACAAAAATTTATTTTCCATCAGCAAACACTTTAAATCACGTTTAAATTCTTTTCATTTTTTTCTTTTCTTTTTTTTTTTTTTAAATAAAGTCCCCCAGCAGGAAACCTGAATTTATTATTAATCCAAACTCAAAAATAGGAGCCTGTACAGACCTTCACACGTCACTCTTTAAGCAGTGTGTGCAGTCTTTCTTGGATCTAGATGCCTGTCCTCCTCCTTTGTTATCACTCAATCACCTTTTCACGTCCGGGGTTTCTCTCTCTCTCTCTCTCTCTCTCTCTCTCTCTCTCTCTCTCATCCTCTTTCTCTCCCCAAGTGGCAGGCAGGGTTCAGCAGAGGGACACGTCAGATGATCTGTCAGCTCTGCTGAAGCTTCCCACGCCGTGTGAACTTACAGTATACTTTCAGAAATGTGCATCCAATACTCCTAACCCCCCCTCTCTCTTTATCTCCCTGTCCTTCATTCTTCAAACCTGGTTCCAAGAAATATCTTTCAGGCCTAATTACCCCAAGGAGCCTTCAATCTGATCTCTGATTGGTCGAAAGGTATTGATTAATATCCTATAACCGCAGCTCACAGGAGTCCTGGATGTGCAACATGTTAATTTAAAATACCAGTTTCCATAGCGAGATCTGGGACTCGTATAACTAAAGTAACGCAACCCGTTTTCATTTTCTGTTCGAGGAATCGACTGAAACTTTGTGAGCGACACGATCACGCAGAGCTCAATTACTGAATAATACGTTACTTTAAATCGCACGTCCGAGCGCTTAGCCAGCCAACGCTGGGTCCAAAAAAAACAGTTTATGCACTCGTATGTTCACCAGACCAATACGTTTTAAATAAAGAGAGCACAGGATTGTTTTTTAATTTAAAATAAACAAATGCACAAACGTGTGATGGAGTGAAAAAAAAAAACCGGACAAACTCGGACAACGCAATAAAGCGCACGGCGGTTAATAAGCATGATTCAACCTCGTGTGAAATATTACTAATGCGAATCCAAGTCATGAGTTTTTATTTGTGGTGGGTTTTTTTTCAGCTTTTTTCTTAGAAAATGTAAAAAAGAGAGAGCAGATGTCTCAGTTGTGTCCTATAACGCCTCAAAACGGTGCAGACAGACAGCTAATGAGATGATTAACATCTCTGACTCACAGGTGTGTGTGTGGGCAAGTGAGTCATCGTGTTCTGTGGAATCCAGACAACACGCTCTTATTGTCTGCACGGCAAAGTAGACGAGCTAAATGGAGCATCGAGCTTCTTCACTCCACACGCTCTCCCTCTATTCCTGTCCTCCCGTCCCAACCCTCTCACCAGGCGGAATTCCCGCTCCGAATGCCAGAGCTGATCCCGTTTCCCACACCGGGAGCTTTTGGCTCGCCGATCTGCCCGCGAGAATTCCCCCTTTCCAGATTTGGCCACAGCTTAACCGCGTATCCCGTAACTCCGGGAACAAGGTTGTACGCTATCCTGAAACGGCAGCATTGTTTGTTCTTTTTTGTTTATTTAGTTTATTTGTTTTCCCCCGTTTCCCCTTTTAGAGGTTTGATGCGCAGCTGTCAGAAGATGCACATAAAATCGTTGGGTCGCAAATCGCGAGTGGAATCTGCATCAGCACACACCGGGTCCTGGCGTATTCCGGCTCAAAATGCTTCTCTTTATCTGTTATGCTACGCTAACGTTATATAAACCATTTTGTGTGTTCAATTCAGCCACAAGGTGTCAGTGAAGTCAGGTAGGTGAGGTGAGGTGAGGTGAGGAGGCCTGGTGTGCAGTCAGCATCCTTGTTCAATAGGGTTGAGGTCAAATCTTAGGCCATTAGCAGGCTGCTCAAGATCTTCCAAACTTCCAACCCCATGAAAACTTTATCTCCATGGAGCTGGCATTGTGCACAGGGCAATTGTGATTCTGGAACAGGTTTGGATCTCGTAGTTGAGGTGAAGGCAAAATTTCGTGCTTCCAACTTGGTGGTAACAGTTTGGGAAGGAATCGTATAAGTGTGGAAGAGGCCGGTGTCCCAATACTTTTGGTAAAAAATGTATAAGGCAGGAGTTGTAGAGAACCGTCTCGCCATCTGTAGTTTTTAGTGTGTGTGTGTGTGTGTGTGTGTGTGTGTGTGTGTGTGTGTGCACCGCTTCCTACTGCATAAACATTAAGTACAAATAGATTGCAGCCTGAGACGGAAATGCCGTTTCTGTGAAAGTCACAACATTCTTCGAAACATTTCTATTTCTCAGCAAAAAAGGAAAAATGCTTAAATCTATTAAGCGCACTATTATTCCCCTGTGACCTCCCTTGCTAATGATTCATCACCAATCGAAACGCTCTGAAGCACAAGTCGTCCGTGACTAATCCATACCTCGCCAGTACGCCGGAGCCGTTCGCTCTACCTGGTCAATTCCTCCGGCCGTCTTTCACCCACCGCGTATCGATTTCATATCCCGAGACGTCCTTTGTGGAGGCTGGAGCCTCGTTTTTGTCGTCGTTGTTTTCCATTGATGCAGAAATTCCCACCGACGTTCGACTTCGCTTTCAATATGCTCACATGCAGTGTTCTGGGACACATTCGCCAGTTGTCTGGTCATTTCATTTTCGAGATTTTTTGTCATTTTGATTAGTCATGATTCATGTCTCGGAATGAAAACGCAGACGTCACGTTTCAGAGTATTTACTCGGCGTCGCTCATAGTTTGTGAGCACCAAATGTTTGGTATGTGCCTTTTTTTTTCGAATATTCCATTCCACGTCGAGTCCACATATGCTCTTATAATAACCGCCAATCTTCTAGTTAGATGTTCCACTGGATTTTGTGGAGATTCCTGCGAGATTCCGTTCAGCCGCAAAGGTGTTACGTACTGATGTAGAGGCGGAGAGGAGACCTGGGGTGCAGTCAGTGTTCACATTCATATTTACATTTACATTTGCGGCATTTGGCAGACGCCCTTATCCAGAGCGACGTACAACTGAGCAGGGGAGGGTTTTTAGGGCTTTGCTCAAGGGCCCAGCAGTGGCAGCTTGGTGGTGGTGGGATTTTGAACCTGTGATCTTGTGATCCAAAGCCCAATGCCTTAACCACTGAGCTACCACCTCCCTATATATACTCCCTCATATACTTATTAGGGTTGGAAATCTTTCACATCTTCCATCCCATTAAAAGCAGAGTTTTATGGAGCTGGCGGCAGAGGCATTGTCCTGTTACATCAGGTTTCGGTCTTCTAGTTGAAGTGGAGGCAAAATTTCATGCTCCTGCATTGTGTGCATCGGGGTTAGAATTGTGCTCCAAGTTGGACTCATGGTGTGGAGTGGAGTGGACCTGCCTGCTCTCATGGCTGAGGGGAATCAATGAGGTCCAGACTCACTCGATCAATAATCTACAGCTCAGGCACCAGCTACAGCCACAGCGTGTGTGTGTGTGTGTGTGTGTGTGTGTGTGTGTGTGTGTGTGTGTGTGTGTGTGTGTGTGTGTGTATTGGGAGTCGTAAGAAGATCTAGAGAAAAAGGCCCATTTCTGAATTGGATAAGGTTTAGGGGTGTGTGTTTGCGTGTGCATGCCATAAGATCTAGAAAGAAAAATAAAACCAAAAGAATTCTGGATATGATAAGGTTTACGTGTGTGGGTGGCCTCAGAAGATCTAGAAACAAAGGTCCATGTCTAAATAGGATAAGTTTTAGGTGAGTGTGTATTAGGTGTCGTCAGAAGCTCTAGAGGGGAAATAATGGCCATGTGTAAATCGGATATGGTTTAGGTGTCCTAGATCTAGAATAAGTGATTTAGTGATCTAGAATAAGTCTATGTCTGGAAAGGATGAGATTAAGGTGTGTGTGTGTGTGTGTGTGTGTGTGTGTGTGTGTGTGTGTGTGTGTGTGTGTGTGTGTGTGTGTGTGTGTGTGTGTGTGTGTGTGTGTGTGTGAGAGAGACTTTATAATAGATGTTAAGCAGAACTGTAATGTTATTATCTGTCTGTGTTTGTCCAGACTGCTGGGTCACTAAGGTAAAGTGTGTGTGTGTGTGTGTGTGTGTGTGTGTGTGTGTGTGGATAAAAAGAGCGCTAATGACCTGGAATAGCCTGTATTTTTTTTTTTTTGCCGTGTTTATCCGAGCTCCTGGTCGCCGCCCCGACATCATTTGTTTGGCTGGAGAAAAGAAGTGTCATGGGTCACACGTCACCCCTTCACGTGAAGCCCTCACCTGTGTTTCCCTTCTGCAGGAGCGTGTAGTAGTGTCTCATGTCCTATTTGATCAACATGGGCATTAGGGCACTACAAGCTATTAGGGGGGTGTGTGTGTGTGGGGCAGGACAAGGGATGGCGGCCAGTCAGGACAAACAGCAGTGAGGTAAACCAGATCCGTGTGTGTGTGTGTGTGTGTGTGTGTGTGTGTGTGTGTGTGTGTGTGTGATTGCATGAATAAACACGTGACTGGTTATTCAGCATACAGACGTGTGACAAATAAAAGGAAAAGCTGCGTTTATTTATTTTGATTCGCGTTTGTTCGTCCTTCCAAAAGTCGTCCATTAAGGGAAAACATTGGGTGTGTCCTGTCAGATTGACTCCGCCTACAAGGCTTTGGATTATATTGAGGTTGTAAATCAGGGGTGCATCACATAACAGGCCAAAATCTATAAAACAGTAAGTTGCAGGCAAAATTGGTTATTAGGATGTAAAAAAATTTTTGTCTGAAGTTTCAGAAAATATTTCCTGCTGCGATTTGATGTTTTTCTAGACCTCCAGCTCAGTGTTTGGTGTCCCCACCACCGACGCTGCCTCACAACACAAAACCCACACTGTCTTCTCGAAGCAGGAACATGCCCTCGCTTTCCCACCTTTCATTCAATTCTCTTCCTTTCTCTTCTTGGATATTTTGGGATTGAAGGTTGATATTTGTAAAGTCCGCTCGTCGAAAAACCGTCCATGCAACTCTGAAGGAGAAACACTGCACTCTAGCAGCGGGACGTCACTTTGCGGGTCAAGAAATCGAATCCGGACAACGTGCGCTAAAAATTTGCATGAAACCCATTCGAGACAAACATGCGCAGTGGAAGCTCTCCTCAAGTTTGACACCCGTGTTGGAAATGATCTAGTGTGGCTTTCATACACACTGGATCATCATCATCATAGTTCTTCCATAAGATTACGGGTGTCCCCAAGTAAGGATTTATATAGTTGACTCAAACATCGTTTTGCCCAAAGATTTTTTTTGTTGTTTCTTTTTTCTTGGTCAGATGTCCAAAAATATTTGGACATATAGACTAAAAAAAAATCTCTCACCTACATCAGTTTTTGACCAACGCCATCGTGGCTAAACGAATCTAGTGGAACATCTACCCAGAAAAATGGCGCTCATAATTAGAGGAAAAACTGTGGATTGAAAAAAAGAGTTCAGGTGTCCACAAACTTTTACTCTCCTCACCCAAACGTTCTCACAAATCTACCGAGGTTATAAAGACACTTTTACCGGATACGACATTCCTGCTCGTGTTCCAGATTTTCAGACCTCGTGTTTGTTGATGGTTTTTATGGAGTTTGTTTGCTAATCTTTTTTTTACTCAGGTTTGGCTCCAACCTGTGGGGCCATCATGTCTAACCACAAGTCATTAGCAGTGGAGACAGACATCCCACCGTGTGCATGCGCGCGCACACACACACACACACACACACACACACACACACACACACGTGCACACACACGTGCACACAAAAGTGCTTAGTTGTAGATTGGCCTCGACATAACCATGGGAAATAAATACTTTAGTCAGGCAGTCTGTGAACACACTCTGCATTCTGCGCTCTTTCTCATATACACACACACACACACACACACACACTGTGAACGATCCGTGCTCCAAGGCCAACTCATAGATGGATGGCATTTGGTGCCGGTGTGTTTTCTGATGTCTAATTGATTACTGTGCATCGCTCCTGACCACATGACCTCCAGCTGACTGAACGTACGTGTGTGTGTGTGAGAGAGAGAGAGAGAGAGAGACACCAGGCCCAGAGCTGCTCCGGCATGCTAATTAGCGAGCTGCACTCTAGATGTGGATAAAGATACACTGAGAGCTGTTTGTGTTTATATACATTTTAGATCAGAGACAGACGTTACTCACTGCACATTAAATAAATAAACACACAGCAAGCTGCAGAGGTCCTGGAGTCAGTCAGGGCTTCCATCACCCTCATGGTGACCTTCATCCTGCAGCATTTTCAAGCAAAATCCTGAACAGTTGTGACGAAGCACAGGACCCAGAGCCCCGTCTTTAGGCGAAAAAAGTCAATTTCTGTTACGCTGTGCGGAAGTGATGGCGTCCTTTCACTTTCTCCTGGAAAGTCTGTGCATTTGGAGAAACGATCATTTCTTAGATCCGTAGAAGACACGAAAGAAATGTGGGTTTGAGGAAAAAATTGATCCTTATGTTACTTCCTCTTCCTCCACCTAAAAACTCTCTCTCTCTCTCTCTCTCTCTCTCTCTCTCTCTCTCCAGGTGGATTATGGAGCGTGTTCACCCTGGGCGGAGCCGGGACCAAGCCGGGGGTGGAGCAGGAACACAACCAGTTACCGCTGTCCAATCAGAGCCTGTTGTTGCTGCTCATCCTGGCCAATCTGACAGATGGACCCGACTGGCCGAACCCTTACAGACAAGCCATCACCTGCTTCAAAAACACACAAGGTTCTTTATGTCCTCCTTCACGTCACTCGATCATTTCACGTCCCGTGTCCTGCTGCAGGGCGGCCGATCAGGACAAATCCAGCATGGGTGTCCTGAGGAACTTCTTAACCAATGTTTTTCCCCACTATACATTCATTTTGTGTGTGTGTGTTGCAGATACGTCCTCTACTCCATCCCCGCAGCCTCACACGTTTCAGATCAACTTCAACAGCCTGTACACAGCGCTGTGTGAGCAGCAGAGGTCCGACCAGGTGACTCTCCTGCTGTACACACTGCTGCACCAGAACTCCAACATGAAGACCTACATGCTGTCGAGAACTGACATGGAGAACCTGGTGAGCACCAGCGCTTGAACGCTCTTGGAGCAGGGCGCTTCCTAATATGTTAGTTTCTATAGTAACGGAACCTACTCTCTGTTTTCCATGTGGTGAAGGCGTTGAAGTCTCTCTGTCTCTATTCACCAGGTGATTCCGATCCTGGAGATCCTCTATCACGTGGAGGAAAGAAATTCTCATCACGTGTACATGGCCCTCATCATCCTCCTCATCCTCACCGAGGACGACACCTTCAACCGATCCATACACGAAGTGGTTCGTACACTCTCTCTCTCTCTCTCTCTCTCTCTCTCTCTCTCTCTCTCTCTCTCTCTCGCGTGCTCATATACGTGTGCACGGGCGTTCTCTATTCCACACAAAACCGGAGGTATAGGAGAAGGAAGAAAGGCAAGAAAGAGAGAAATACAAAAAATGTTGATAAAAGATTCTGAACTGCAATAGTTAAACTCTGTATTTGCCTTTTTCTTTGTGTGTGTGTGTGTGTGTGTGTGTGTGTGTGTGTGTGTGTGTGTGTGTGTGTGTGTCAGACACTGAAGAACATAAGCTGGTACACAGAGCGGGCTCTGACGGAGATTTCTCTCGGCAGTCTGTTGATCCTCGTGGTGATTCGCACCATCCAGTTCAACATGACCCGCACCAGGGTACGACTTTCACATACCTCCTCCACTGATCCAGTCCACACACAACAGAGGGGACGGGACAGGACATGAAATCACGAAGGGAAAGGAAGTAGAAAGTGAAAGGATAGGAAAGAGCGAAGGAGAGGGGGCCGGACATGAAAGGGAAATGAAGAAGAAGTGAAAGGAACGAAAAGGAAAAAAATAAAGGGACGGGACAGGACATGAAGGGAAAGGGAAGGAAAGTGAAGAGAAATGAAGGGGGTGGTACAAGATAGAAAAGACAGAAAGGTGCAAGAAAAGAGAATGAAAGGACATGAAAGGAAAGACAACAGACATGAAAGGGGAAAGGAAGGGAACACATCGTTCTGTTTCTTCTGAGCTTTAGATCCTCATCATTTGTGGTGTTCTGGTTTTCAGGATAAGTACCTGCACACCAACTGCCTAGCAGCTCTGGCCAACATGTCCGCCCAATTCCGCTGTCTTCACCAGTACGCCGCCCAGCGCATCATCAGGTGTGTGTGTGTGTGTGTGTGTGTGTGTGTGTCTCTCTCTAACTGGCCACTGGCCACTGTTACAGATGGTCTTATTAGCATTGATCCAGAACCCTCACACAGAAGAGCAGGACAGGGCCTAGTAAAACACACACACGCACACACACACCGTGAGCATCAACATGTTTACCCGCTGAGTGCCGTACACACACGGATGAGATTTCAGCTCACGATGTTCCCGTCACTAATAATGACTTACAATGATGTTTGTCAAATATTATTTGGCGGAAATTTTGCGCAGCCGTTCGTCAACAGCGTCGCCCGAGCACCATGACAACCATTTAATGTGCAACATCTTTTTCATTTATTTATGACAATCTCAATTTATTTATTTATTTATTTATTTATTTATTTATTTATTTATTTATTTATTTATCTTTTTGGGAGGGGTGTTGCAAAGTGAAAGTTTTATTTATTTATTCATTTAACTTTTTTACATTTATGCCATTTAGCAGATTCTGGGTTTGTTTGTTTGTTTGTTTGTTTGTTTGTTTTTGTTTTTTCCCCCAACATTTTTCAATGTATTGTGAAATATATTTACCAGAAAGCGTGAGAGAACTCTTATGGTCGAGTGTCCACAAACTTTTGCTCATAACACATAAAATTGCTTTGTGCTCCTTTTTTAACATCCCATTCCACATGTAGTGCTCATTTGCTCTTATAATGAGCTCCACTCTTCTGGGAAGATGTTCCACTAGATTTTGTGGAGATTAGTTCAGAGGCCTAGAGTACATTCAGGTCATGATGTCTGGAGCTCTATATCACTAGATCTTCCACTCCAACCCATTTGAAGCAGCTCTCCATGGTGCTGACTTTGTGCACAGGGGTATTGTCAGGTTTGGGTCTCCTCAAGAGAGGGAAATTTCATGCTCCAACATCCAAACACATCCTATACAATGTTTGTTTGGGGAGGAACCACATATAGCTGGAAAAGTCAGGTGTCCTAATACTTTTGGCCATATAGTGTGAGTAGAGCCTTCAGGGTTCCAGCATGACAAAGTCAGCACCATGAAGATCTGAAATCTCCAGAAACACTCCAAAAGCTGACCAGAATATAACCCAGGATGAAGATCTCTCCACTATTAGCAATACGACTCTCCCGTTGTAGCTCTTTAACCCCATTCTGTTTGTGTTCCAGGACGTTGCTCGTATCCACTCGTATCGTTTTTCTCGTCTTCGCTCGCCAGATTTGTCATGATTTGGTTCGGAGTGACGGAACCCACCCTGATGCCAGTGTTGATCGTGTGCCCTCATTCTGTCTGACTGTAATGGAGGAATAAAGCAGCATCGTGTTCTTGAATCAGATTTATTTTTTTTCTCAGCAATGACCTTTTTTCCATCACTTATTATCCCTGGCCGAGGAGCTTTTTCACCCTCTGCCAAGATCCGATTAGCAAAACGTGTCGAATTATTTCAGGAAGAGACGACGACAACGGCGTATTTGCCTTAGCAACCGCTCTGACTGACGAGAGCCCTAATTACACACTGCAGTGCTGGATTAGTGCTAGCGGTTAGCTCGTGTGTGTGTGTGTGTGTGTGTGTGTGTGTGTGTGTGTGTGTGTGTGTGTGTGTGTGTGTGTGTGTGTGTGTGTGTGTGTGTGTGTGTGTGTGGAGATTAGTTCAGAGGCCTAGAGTACATTCAGGTCATGATGTCTGAGCTCTATATCACTAGATCTTCCACTCCAACCCATTTGAAGCAGCTCTCCATGGTGCTGACTTTGTGCACAGGGGTATTGTCAGGTTTGGGTCTCCTCAAGAGAAGGGAAATTTCATGCTCCAACATCCAAACACATCCTATACAATGTTTGTTTGGGGAGGAACCAC
Organism: Silurus meridionalis; assembly: GCF_014805685.1. NCBI lineage: Eukaryota > Metazoa > Chordata > Actinopteri > Siluriformes > Siluridae > Silurus > Silurus meridionalis. The sequence goes on along the minus strand of NC_060898.1, from coordinate 2,537,176 downwards.
ATATAGCTGGAAAAGTCAGGTGTCCTAATACTTTTGGCCATATAGTGTGAGTAGAGCCTTCAGGGTTCCAGCATGACAAAGTCAGCACCATGAAGATCTGAAATCTCCAGAAACACTCCAAAAGCTGACCAGAATATAACCCAGGATGAAGATCTCTCCACTATTAGCAATACGACTCTCCCGTTGTAGCTCTTTAACCCCATTCTGTTTGTGTTCCAGGACGTTGCTCGTATCCACTCGTATCGTTTTTCTCGTCTTCGCTCGCCAGATTTGTCATGATTTGGTTCGGAGTGACGAAACCCACCCTGATGCCAGTGTTGACCGCGTGCCCTCATTCTGTCTGACTGTAATGGAGGAATAAAGCAGCATCGTGTTCTTGAATCAGATTTATTTTTTTTCTCAGCAATGACCTTTTTTCCATCACTTATTATCCCTGGCCGAGGAGCTTTTTCACCCTCTGCCAAGATCCGATTAGCAAAACGTGTCGAATTATTTCAGGAAGAGACGACGACAACGGCGTATTTGCCTTAGCAACCGCTCTGACTGACGAGCCCTAATTACACACTGCAGTGCTGGATTAGTGCTAGCGGTTAGCTCGTGTGTGTGTGTGTGTGTGTGTGTGTGTGTGTGTGTGTGTGTGTGTGTGTGTGTGTGTGTGTGTGTGTGTGTGTGTGTGTATGGGGCTAAAGTGTATGAGCATGTTCCTTCTATGTAGTTTCCAGCTTAATTGCGTGTGTGGGTTCCTTTTAGTGATTTATTTTTGCTTTATTTTTGTGTGTGTGTGTGTGTGTGTGTGTGTGTGTGTGTGTGTGTGTAGCTAAACTGAGTGTGTTCTTTTCTGTAGTTTCTAGTCTAATTGTGTGTTACTTTACTTTTCTGTTTTTCCTTGTGGTGTGTGTGTGTGTGTGTGTGTGTGTGTGTGTGTGTGTGTGTGTGAGAGAGAGAGAGAGATTGAGATTCTTGGCAATCGGCTGGAGCAGGTAGTGGAAAGTGGACTCCAGCCACATTACACTTACAACAGTCCTCCCATGCTCTCGCTCTCTCTCTCTCTCTTTCTCTTTTGGGTTCATGGGTTTCTGTGCTCCGATCAGCTTCCAAAGTTCTCCTTCATTCCCAGTCACCTCAATATCATGGTAATTCTTTGTTGCCTATTTAATCACAGCCATTAGAATACTCTCTGTGTGTGTGTGTGTGAGAGAGAGAGAGAGATTCTTGGCAATCGGCTGGAGCAGGTAGTGGAAAGTGGACTCCAGCCACATTACACTTACAACAGTCCTCCCATTTTCTCTCTCTCTCTCTTTCTCTTTTGGGTTCATGGGTTTCTGTGCTCCGATCAGCTTCCAAAGTTCTCCTTCATTCCCAGTCACCTCAATATCATGGTAATTCTTTGTTGCCTATTTAATCACAGCCATTAGAATACTCTGTGTGTGTGTGTGTGTGTGTGTGTGTGTGTGTGTGTGTATGGGGCTAAAGTGTATGAGCATGTTCCTTCTATGTAGTTTCCAGCTTAATTGCGTGTGTGGGTTCCTTTTAGTGATTTATTTTTGCTTTATTTTTGTATGTGTTTAGTTTGGTGTGTGTGTGTGTGTGTGTGTGTGTGTGTGTGTGTGTGTGTGTGTGTGTGTGTGTGTGTGTGTAGCTAAACTGAGTGTGTTCTTTTCTGTAGTTTCTAGTCTAATTGTGTGTTACTTTACTTTTCTGTTTTTCCTTGTGGTGTGTGTGTGTGTGTGTGTGTGTGTGTGTGTGTGTGTGTGTGTGTGTGTGTGTGTGTGTGTGTGTGTGTGTGTGTGTGTGTGTGTGTGTGTGTGTGTGTGAGAGAGAGAGAGAGATTGAGATTCTTGGCAATCGGCTGGAGCAGGTAGTGGAAAGTGGACTCCAGCCACATTACACTTACAACAGTCCTCCCATTTTCTCTCTCTCTCTCTCTCTCTCTCTCTCTCTCTCTCTCTCTGTGTGTGTCAGTGGGCATCAGTGTTTTTCCGTTGTTTTCAGCACTGAGGGTGGTCGTGGTGTTTTCATGTCTGTTGTAGATGTTCAGGTCTTTTCTAGGTCTTCTGCTGGACATTTATTAATGAAGTCCAGCTCTCTCGCTCTCTCTCTCTCTCTCTCTCTCTCTCTCTCTCTTTCTCTTTTGGGTTCATGGGTTTCTGTGCTCCGATCAGCTTCCAAAGTTCTCCTTCATTCCCAGTCACCTCAATATCATGGTAATTCTTTGTTGCCTATTTAATCACAGCCATTAGAATACTCTCTGTGTGTGTGTGTGTGTGTGTGTGTGTGTGTGTGTGTGTGTGTGTGTGTCACACTTAATGTTGCCAAAAAAATTGTTCCAGAAATCTTTGGACACCTGACCATCAAACCCTTTTGTCCTTTTTGAACAAAGAAGGAGGAGGTCTGGGGTTTCATAGGTGTTCCTGTCCATTCCAGAGGCTGTTCAGTGGAGTCGAGGGGTTGAGGATCCCTGAGACCGAGCCTTGTATATTTTTAGACCAATGTCTTCATGGCTGGTGGTTATTGACGAACAGTGTTCGAGTTCCAGTGAAGGGAAACTGTCATACTACAGGATTCAGAGGCGTCCAGTACAATTGTGTAGCGAAGGTTTTGGATACTTCATACTACAACCGAGTTGCTTCGACAGTCACGTTTATCGAGAATCCAGACAGCACAAACTCCCTTTCTGTTAATTTTGGTGGACAAACACACGTTGTCCAGCCTCCGTTTCCATCCCGCCGTCTTTCTGCCCTCAAGAAAAAGACACATTAGCTGCATAACGCCTTCAGGTCTCCTGCTGATTCCTCGTTTATTTTCTTTTAACAATTACACTCTAATCTACACCTCCTGAGCTCTTCAAACTACAGTGTCGTCGTCTTCTTATCATCATTAGAAATTATCAGCAGCAGCTTTTTTTTTTTTTTTTTCCTCTTCATGATGTCTGGCACTTTTAAATTTAACAACCAACACCTCAGAAAATACAAAAAAACCCTACAGGAATAAATTTCCTATGCCTCAGCGGGGAGCTGATAAAGACGCTCATCGATGCTCTTGCTAATGATTTAACGGCTCTCCCGAGACCTGTTTGTCAGGCCGAGAGGTTTTTTTTCCCCCCTGTTGTAGCTGTGTAGCGGTTATTGATTTTGTAAGCGATGTGCGAGTCGCTCTAGCAGTTCATGCTAATTGCTACAGGAACTCGTTCTCCAGCATTGGTGAACACCGTGAACAATGCAGCAGTGATCAGTGAAGCCATCAGATTCCTCAATAAGAGACTGGACCACATTATATATAACTCGTTAACTCATTAATTTTACAGCACTAATTTCATTAACGCCCGATTAATGCAGCGCACATTTCTGTTAGATTGTTTTTATTTAAAATCAGAGACGAAATTAAAACCTTCAACTCAAAATTTTTATTCACAACGTCCTTTCTTTACTCAGATATTTAAAAACTATATATATTTTTCATTTACCTGACATTTGTTTTACTGATGCGCCAAGTCTCAAATCAAGCACCAAAATCCGCCCACACATCCGGCAATTAAACCCGTCCGTGTGGAAACAAAGCAAAAGTCCTGTTTGGTGTCCTGATGATTTCATCATTTAAAACCACAATTAAAACATTTGCAAGAGTATTTTTATGAGTTGCTCCGTCATCGGAAAATGTGAACAGGCTTGTGTAGGTAAATTGCTGAGGGCAAAGAAAGGGCAGTAATGAGAACCCGGTATTTCATTTTTCTTTTTTCCTTTTTTTCTTGTGCCAAACAGATTTGAACAAGTTCTTTGAAAAACATCTATGAGCTTTGAAACGAGTCTAGGTTTCGTTCTCTATGTTCAGTTTTGGTTTCACTAATAATGAACATTCATATTTGTCTATGCCCATGTTGATTAGATTGTATTAATATAAGAGATTTAGAACAGATACAAATGTGCGATTAAGTTGCGATTATTCACAATGTAACTCAAAGCAATCTTGCGATTACCGTATTTTTCGGACTATAAGCCGCTATTTTTCCCACGTTTTGAACCCTGCGGCTTAAACAACGAAGCGGCTAATTTATGGATTTTTCCTGGGTTTTTCCCGGTTTCCCAAAATTCAAGCCAAAAAACTGAACCCCATAACATTAGACCAATGAAATTGGAGAAAAAACTTCCATCCGGTGATTTTTAAACGCACGACGATGCTAAAAGTTAAACTCCCGAGAGAAATAGTTGTGAAAGGAAGGAGGAAGACAGTGAACAATGACTTACTTGGTAGCTACTGTTTAGATACAAGCCGTTGTAACGCGTTGAGTCTGGGTGAAGGGAGAGCTCGCTGACTCCAGTTACAACAGAAATCATATAAGCACAGACGGGTTTCCAAAACTCGTGCTTTTTTATATTTCTTGGCAACAGCGTTATGGGTTAGTCAAAGAAACTTAGAAATGAGCATCAGAAAATAATAAGGACATATTCCTCAGTCTCACACGCACACACATGCAGTAATACCGGAGAAAAAGCAGTGGCAGGCTATTCCCAAAATACCGCTATGCTCCTAAAGGAAGCGCAACATATTTCACCCGTTTTAACGTGTCTTTCGTTAAAGCCTGTGTAAAGTACATTAGTGTAGACACCTGCGGCTTATTTAGGTTAAATATAAAAATATTTGTAAAATTCAGTGTGTGCAGCTTATATATGGGTGCGCTTTATAGTCCGGAAATTATAGTCCGGAAGAAAATTAAGTTTTTTTTTTTATTAACGCGGTTTATTATTAACATTTGTGACCATTAACAGTTTACATTTTTAAAACAATTTTAAATAAAAATGCTTGCTTGTTTAAATAATATATCAAATAATTTTTTTATATTTTATACAAATACAATGAAATAAATCAAATTGATGCAATATAATAATTTAATTATATTGATTGATTTTTATATTGGCAATTAAATACATTTTAATAAATGGAAAGATTAAATAGTTTACATTTGTTAGACTCTATTTGGGGTCTAGATACAGATTTAATATTTTAATATTCATTCATTCACTCCCTCAATATGCGGAGTTTTCAGGATTTTGAAATGAAGAAAACGCAAAAAAATCTATAGCGCTGCCGTTGGTGACTGCAGGAAGTGGCAGCGATTTTTGCACGTGCAAATTTCAATTTCGATTTCTACAACCAATGTTCATGCATCGATTTGAAAAAAGTGTGCATAACATAATTAACATATTTGCAGCAATAGAAAACAATTTCTCTATAATTATTAGTGGATGTGCTCTACTTTTATTTACAAAGTGACCAATGTTTGATATGCAGATCGATTTCTCTTCGCTAAACCGTTTCTCGCTACGTAAATACGACGCATCACAACACCACGGAGACCGAGGCGTGTCCTGAGAGTCACATAGAATACAGATTGACATGGCAGAGGTAGAGCTGTAACTTCCTGGAGAAAGAACGTGTATTATTACCACGTTTGTGATTATTATAACGTCCATTCTTCAGGGAAGATTTTGAGATTTGTTCGAGTCAAACTCTGGTACTGATGTAGGTGAGGAGGACAAGGGTGCAATCAGGGTTCTAATTAATCTCAAAGGTGTATAATATGGTTGGAGCTCTATAGCAGGAGATCTTCCACTCCATCCCATTGAAAGTAGATGTTCATGGAGCTGGCTTTGTGTACAAGGGCATAGTCATGCTGGGTGTTCAGTGTTCATGACTATTTGGAGGAGGTGGTAGCTCAGTGGTTAAGATGTTGGACTTTTTGATCATAAGGTTGTGAGTTCAAATCCCAGCACCACCAAGCTGACAGTTTTGGGCCCTTGACCAAGGCCCTTACCTGCTAATGTAAATGTGTTTGTAATGTTGAACATTCTTTGTTCGGTCCCGGAAGCCCATAAAACGAAAGACTATGTAAAAATCAGCAAAAATGTAAAAATATTTCAAATCATGGGGAGAATCACATATATTTTTTTTTATTTAACTTTTTTTTTCTCGGAATCAAAAATTAGTCAGCAAAAAAAAAATCAAGAAATAATGCAAACCTTTTGATTAATTATGAAATTTGCAAAAAAATTCTGTGTGTGTGTGTGTGTGTGTGTGTGTGTGTGTGTGTGTGTGTGTGTGTGTGTGTGTGTGTGTGTGTGTGTGTGTGTGTGTGTGTGTGTGTGTGTGTGTGTGTGTATGGGGGGAGGCAGGAGCTCAGATTGGAAGACGTGAGAGACAGAGCCGGTTATTTTTAACAGTGAGGACCATCAGGGGAACACACCATACCGTCTACCGCTTTTCCTCCTGCTATCTCTCTCTCTCTCACACACACACACACACACACACACACACACACACACACACACACACACACACACACACACACACATGCGACTGCTGCCGGAACACTTCGAATAAGAAAATAGATCAGGGGGTGGAGGAGTATGTGAAAAGTGTTGATGGAGTGAGAGACTGGAGAATAAGAAACTGGCAAGTGAGAATTCAAAGAAAACATATAGACCGGGATTTTCAAGGAATATGTCCATGTTTGTTTTCCTCCATCTTTCTCACGCACACACACACATGCGTGCACACACACAGATTAAAGGAGCAGACAGTCTGAAGGCTGTGTGTGTTTGTGCCATGCGTTTGTCGTCTCAGCAGGTCACAATGACACAGCTTTCAGGCCCTCCGTCTAGCCCAAACATCACACACACACACACACACAGACAGACAATAGTGCAGTCTGCCACCCAGCTTCCCGTTTTACCGAGACAGGACCACCTGCTACTTTCTGCTTGTCCATTTATCTTCAAACCTTTATATACACACACACACACACACCTTCAATTTCTCTCCTTTTGATTCTGACACGAAAGAACATACACTGCCTGGTCAAAAGTTTGTGGACACCTGACCATAAGATGTGCTTGTTTTGAAAACCCCTTCCACATTTATTTCCAATTTTCTGTTACAATATACTCCCTTCTTCAGGGAAGAGGTTCCACTCGATGTAAGTGTTCAGCATCTGTATGTATGTATGCACTTGTGTTATCTTTTACTAATTTTTTAATTATTTTGATGATCTGAAACATTAAAATGTGACAAACATCCAAAAAAAAAAAAAAAAAGGAATCAGGAAGGGGGTCAACACTTTTTCACATCACCAGACTCTCGCATAGAGAACGCATAACGTTCGGATTTATCACACCTTTTTCATTTATATACATTTTTCAGTAAGATTTTTATTAAAAATTTTTTTTTCTTTTCATTTTCCAGTCTGTTCGCTCTGCTGTCGAAGAAGCACAATAAGGTGCTGGAGCGAGCCACACAGTCCCTGCGGAGGCCACTAGGGGCAGATGGCACGGCGCTACCCGATTACGTGAGTAGAACCCAGAGGGGCTGGTGGGTGGAAGGTGGTGGGCGGGTAGAAAGTGTTCTGTGCTCAATGAGTTTAAAGGTTCTGGTGAAGCTGGAGATCTATAATGTCCAGCTGACGCAATTTGACCCAGTGATCGTATCAACACCGCGAAGATTGTTGTATCTACCTCACTAAGAAAACCACTCAGAGGTCATACACTACAACTGATCACATGACTGCTACGTTTTACCTCCACGATCACCACGTTGAGCATTTTCACTCAGGAGGGTCAGGTGTTGGTCTATTTGTGGTATACTGGAATCGAGAGTTGCTGCTGTTATAAAAAACGCCATTCGTCTAGCGGGCTGTTCCTCATTTACAAGGTGGTTTGTAAAGCCAGGTACTAATGGAAGTGAGGTGAGGAGGCCTGGGGTGATGTTCCAGTTCATATCTTCAATAGGGTTGGAGCTCTATAGTAGGAGATCTTCCACATTTTACAGGAACGTTGTCATGCTGGGACAGTTTGGGTCTCCTAGTTCGAGCGAAGGAAAGATTTCATGCGCGTGAATCTGATTTTGTGGCAACAGCTTGGAAAGAAGCACATCAGGCTGGAAAAGTTGGGTGTCCTAATACCTTAGGTCATACAGTATATATAGATGTGTGCACTCAGAATTCTGATTAGATGCCACCATATGGTACCTCTTCATAAGGGCTTGTGCATACGGAAGCCTGTTTACTTGGTCACTGTTTTTTTCACATATGTAACTCTAAATGGATAAAAAAAAAAAAAAAGCACAGTAGAGAAAGGACACACTTCAGGACATCACAGATCACCTGGTCGTTGATTATTTCTCCGGGTTAGTGTTTAAAGCCGGTGTTTGCTTAGCGTTTGACCAGCAGGGGCTCCAGCAGCCGTGTCTGAGCTGTGTGTGCGTGCGTGTGTGCGTGTGTGTGTGTGCGCGCACATTTGTATGTCCAATATATATTGTGTGTGTCGTAAAGCTCGTGAGTGATGAGGGCCAAAGATCAGGGCTGAAGTCTAGTCTCAAACCCAGTCTCAGCAGGGGGGAGGTTCTGAATGGACAATAGCAGTGGTGTGTGTGTGTGTGTGTGTGTGTGTGTGTGTGTGTGTGTGTGTAAGAGACCAAAGTCTGTCATGCTCGATCACTGCTTGATTTGTGCACATTTGCACACGTGTGTGTGTGTGTGTGTGTTGTCCCCCTTCTCCTGTCTGTGTCTGTGCGTATGCACGGCTGCATTCCGTACACGTCCGTCTGCACGCGCGTCTGGCACGTGTCTGAGTGGGTCAGACTGCTGTCTGCTGCCCTCATTAATGCTCCTCACACACTCCCCTGCACCCCTCTTTTGTCATTCCTTGTTCTCACCACTCCTTGAGCCTGTTTCATCCTTTCCTCCATCTCCATCTCTCTCTCTCTCTCTCTCTCTCTCTCTCTCTCTCTCTCTCTCTCTCTCTCCCTCCTCCTTTTTTTTTTTTTTTTTTCCTTGTGTTTTGTCTCCACTTCTTTTTATTTTCCAGCATGCTCCATATTCATGCTTTCATCTTCACAATTTATCTCATGGTCCACACACACACGCGCAGAAACCGTATAAAAAATCACGCCACCCAAACACGTCTACATTCTCACCCTTTTCTCTCTCTCTCTCTTTCTCTCTGTGGGAAGAAGAATATTCTCTGGATTCTCAGACGGAGCTTATCACTCCATGGTTTACTGTTATTACTTAAAAAAAAAAAAAAGAAATTGTCCCCCCTTCCTCATTTTTTCTTTCCCCACTGTGACACACAAAGAACAGTTTTTTTTCCGTCTGCTCCGATTACGAGCGTCTCGTGTCGTTGATGCGAGGATGGGATTTTCTTATCCCGAACGTGGGAAAAGACACGCCTTCGCGCTCACACTCCACCTTCATGCGATCTGGACGTCGTGTGTCTAAAGATACGATATACGAATCCGATCTATTTCTATACTAAACAGTCATCCAGGCACACACGGTGACCCAGACATGATTCGAGGGAAAATATGCGTGCCGCTGGCGGGACACGACGCTCCCGACTGCAGCGCATCTCCGATTGGCTCTGCTTTTTTTTTTTTTTTTTGGATCGCCGGATCTGTCGTTTCAGCCCCAGACAGTCTTATCGCTCTCATTTACAGCCTGTTTCGACTGAACATAACAGAAAGATAGGGAACCTGCGCGGTTGGCGTTTTCGCCGTGTTGGGATTTGGGACTTTTCCAAATATGGAGCGAGGTTAAACGAGCGAGACGGGGAGGTGGATCAGGAGGGGGAGGAGGAGAATGCTGTTTGGGTGAATTCTTGGCAGGTTCTTTTTTTTTTTTCCTTTTTTTTTTTTTATATAACAAATACAAAAAATGGCTCGACATTGTGATTATACAAAGAAAAAAAGCTTTCAGTTTCATCAGTAAACATCTTAAACACACACACACACACACACACACACACACACACACACACACACACACACACACACACACACACACACAGTGCACATTACTCTTCTAATATACAGACTGAGGCCAGGTAGTGCTGCTTCACACACACACACACACACACACACACACACACACACACACACAGAGAGAGAGAGAGAGAGAGAGCGAGAGAGAGATCTGTGTTTCACACCATCATACTCCCCTTCACCGTTCTCACTTTGTCCACTGAATTTCACAACATTTGCTCTTAATGAGTGTCTGGTTTGACAGACGGTGCCAGAGAGAGAGAAGGAAGAAAGACATACAGCTAGAGGGAGAGACAGATGGCGACAGGCTAAGATGGAAAGACTGGCTGTTTGGAGTGATACTTGGGTGGATGGAGACGGACAGACAGAATGAGAGGCAAGGAGTGATAGAGAGACAGACGAAAACAAGTCAGAGAGCGAGACACATAGAGGGAGAGAGATTAAGAGAGACTGAAGGAGATGAAGAGACAAACAAATGGTGGGGGAGAGATGGAAGTAGTGACTGATGGACAAGATGCACTGACGAGATGAGGGAGACTGATGGAGAGAGGGAGAGACAGATGGAAGCAGACAGAGATGGAGAGACTGGAGGACACCAGGAGAGAGGATGGATAGACTATTGGAGACAGGAGGCATGAAAGTCAGAGTGAGACATTCAAGTGGCACAGCGAGGCGGATGGAGAGAGAATGAGAGCAAGAGAGAGATAGAAAGAGCAGATGGGCAGAGAGAGAGAGAGAGAGAGAGAGAGAGGCAGGCAGGCAGGCACATGGATAGATACAAGTAGAGAGAGCAAGAGATGGAAAGATAAGCAGACAAATTGAAAGAGAGACTGAAAGAGATGAGACAAACAAATGAGAAGGAGAGAGAAAGAGTTTGAACATTACACTACACTGTGTAATAGAGGAGTTGGGGTAAAGTGAGGGTGTGTGTGTGTGTGTGTGTGTGTGTGTGTGTGTGTGTGTGAGTGAGAGGTGCTGTACAGAAGCCAGTGTGTAATGTGGTTTTGTAGTCAGTGTTTTGGGGCTGAGGTTGTGTTGAGGTTGCGGTAGTGTTGAGTGATGATGTGGTTGCTGTGGGCAGGTGGTGAATTCAGGGTTGCTGTAGGATGGTAATGAAGTCGTGTGATGGTGAATTGAGATTGTGAGATTTTAGTGAAGAGGTGGTATTGTGGTGAGATTCTGTGTGGTTGTAGTGAGGTTGCTGTGAGACTATAGTGAAGTGGAGGTGTTGTGGTGAGGTCCTGTGGTGGTGTGAGGCTGAAGTGAGGTTGTTTGTGTGGTGAGGGTGTAATGAGGTTGTTGTAAAGTGGAATGTCTGCTTTTGTTCTGGTCTTGTGACGGTAATGTGCTGAGGTTCACGGTAATGTTGTGCAGGTTTCCAGCCACCTGAAGTCCAGAAGAAATGCTCAGGAGATGTTCAGGCCAAGCTGCCTGTCATTGTAACAGGCGTAGGTGCAGAAGGAGTTTCAGTCAAATGACTCATCCACTTCTGATAAATTAAATACGCATCACCCTGTTTTCAAATATCAGGCGTGGACGTGCACCAAATAAGGAAGCAGCGTGGAATATTTTGGTCTATAAGTGACAGCGATGGGACGAGGCAGAGTCTGAGTCACTACCTGATGTCATCGCTGTTTTTTGAATTTTAATAGGAAATGCAAAATATAGTGCACTTTCATCTCCGTAGAAGGTTTTTGGTTTTTCTCGTTATCTCAAGCATGTTCTACCAAAACCATGCTTTCTAAGCTACCTTTTTAAATTAGAGAGGGAGAGAAACGCCTCTTCGTCCTGATTGGCTGAACTGATTAGCTTTTTATTTAGCCTCGTTTCGTTTGGACGACAATAAAAGACTTATCGAGGCGTAACAGTAAATCATCAAAGCCAATCATCACTTAGTGTACCCACGGTGAGCAGAAAAGCATCTTTGCATTCGATGTGTTTGTGTGATTATCGCCATTAGCTTCATCTTCAGCATCTCTCACAGGCGCCGCACTTTAATTAGAACACGATGAGGTCATTTCCACGAGGCTCCTGTTTGAGTTACACCAGGCGTCTGACACACCGGCTTGCATCAGTCCGTCTGAGAGAATAAGGCAACTCCTGCGTTACCACACCATCGCCACAGGACTGTGCAACGCCGATTATAATCGCGTTTCACCAAAAGGGCAGATAAGGTCATGTTCGAGTCACTCGGCCCTGAACACGGGCGCCATTTTTCTTAGGAAGACGTCTTCGCTATGAAATACATGGAATTTTCCCTTCACTTGAACTACAATCCTGCTATAGAGCTTCGTCACTAACGAATACCTCTGGGACGAATGTGAACGCTGACCGCACCCCAGGCTTCATCACCTCTCACAAACGTCCTCCAGAAATCTAGTGGAACATCTTTCCTGGGAAGAATGGAGGGTATAATAAAAGCAATGGGAAGCTACAATGTAAAATATGAAGTTCTAAAAGAAGCGAATCTTGTGGTCGGGTGTCCACAAACATTTGACCCTAAAGAAGCGATTAGTGGTACATTCCGTGTCGTGTTTCTGCAGCACCGTTCTAATTGACGAAACGGACATGTTGACTAAAGGCTTTGTGTTCGATTGTGAAATCCGTGAAGCCGTCTGGAGTCTTTCCCAACGCCGCAGCGTCTGTACGCTCTGTTCCGCGAGTGTGACTGTGCGTGTGTGTGTTTGATGATTGTAGGTGCAGTCTGGGTGACTGGTTTCTCAGCAGGCGGTGTAGAAGACAGTCGTAACGAAGCCCTTACGCAGCCATGGCACAGCGGGGTGAAACATTCGCTCGGGCAGGGCGGAGACGGAGCTCCAGACGAAGCTCGAATAACTTTGTTTTTGTAATTCAGACACATTAGCTGCCTGGTGTAACGCGGGAAAACCGGGACTTTCCTTAAGCACGTCCACGTAAGATAGTTAGAAACTTGAGGAGGAAGGTGTCAGGTGTGTGTGTGTGTGTGTGTGTGTGTGTGTGTGTGTGTGTGTGTGTGTGTGTGTGTGTGTGTGTGTGTGTGTGTGTGTGTGTGTGTGTGTGTGTGTGTGTGTGTGTGTGTGTGTGTGTGTGTGTGTGGCAGGTACACAACCCAAAACCATGTTTCAGAAACATTTATTTTGGTAGACGCACTTATCCACAGCGACTTTGATCTGTAAGTGAGCAGGTGGCTCAGTGGTTAAAGTATTGAGTTCAAATCTCAGCACAATCAAGTTGCCACTAATGGGCCCCTGAGCAAGGCCCTTAACACTCAACTGTTTAAAAGGTTTTATGTTATTACGGCGAGGTGCGAGTTTAGTGTTTAAGGCATTTGCTTTTTTGATCGGAAGGTTTTGAGTTCAAATCCCAGCCACATCAATGTGGGCCCCTGAGCAAGGCTCTTAGCTGCTCATTTGTATGAATGAGATTTACATTGATGACTTATATTTATCTCATTCATAAAACTGAGCTGCTATGTGGTTAAGGGCCTTGCACAGGGGCCCATAAGTGGCCGCTTGGTGTGGCTGGAGAGAACACACGACCTTTTTAAATCAAAAAGCTTGTACGATCGGACAGCTCCAGACAGTGTCGGCACGTTTGTGAATAAAGGGCAAAGGAAACAAAATTCTGAATATTTTCAGGGATTTTTTTTTTTTTTGGTAACATGACAAATTTTCACTTTTGTCATTTAAAAAAAAAAAAAGATTTTTAACATGCACGTGAACACGAGCCAAATGTTACCTGAACGTCCCGAGAGAACAAAATGTGTTCTTTAATAAAGTTACAAAGAAAAACAATCGTCTTGGTTCATGAACAGGAAATTGTCCGTAGGAAACTTGGCGTAGTTTTGGGGAAATAAAAACGTTCCGGATTAGAAACATGACACCACCTTGGTCATAGTCGGTTTTTTTGGTGGATTTTCTTGTTTCTTCAAATCGCATCCCCGAACAAGTTGTGAGGAAAAAAATGATGGGTGATGAAGATCTTGATGAAGTAGTAGTTTATTGCATCGTCGCACGGGAGTCAAAATGAACACGATTACTTGTGCAAATTAAGTGTATGAATTAAGAAATCGCTCAAATGGACTCGGTGATGCTTCTGTCTAGCCGTCTGTCTAGTCTGTAAGCGGTGATCGCAACCTCGGTGACCTTTTGGTCAAAGATGGTCCTTGATGTCCCTCTGCCTCGTCCATGCTCCTGTATTAAAGGCTGTTCACCTGAGTTTCTACACATATTAATACTTGTATGATATGGAACCTGTTTTAGAAATGAGATCGTTCTTTATATATTTTGGATATCAGTATTTCTTGGAACTGAAGTCTGTAGTTTATGATGATGAGCTTTTTTCGTGGTACTTAAAATAAAAGTACAGCATGATATGGGTTCTGTGATATTTTTTGTTGTTGTTGTTGTTGTTGTTGTTGTTTTTATTTATTTATTTATTTTCTGTTTTCACTAACGAGGCGTGGCGAAGCGTGGGATTTACGTCCCGAACTTTACACGCGTTCCCATTCATATTTCAGCGCTTCTCTACTCCGTACCTTCTCCGCTATCTGTTTAGCATTTCTCTTCTTTCAGTGTGAAGCGGGAACCGGATCGAACTCGTACATCACAAACGTACACGCACACACATTCGCGTTTGTCCTTGATGTCTCTTCTGTGCTGATTCACCAATTCACAAATTATTTTTTTCCCCCAAATTAAATACATTCAAATAAAAATTTGCATTAAAATATTATATTTGTTGTAATTTTCCTTTTTTTTTTCCTGTAAAAAAAACTGATTCCGTTTCACAGAATCCAGCTACAACATAACAGTGACGATAAAAAAAAAACACTACGTCGCCAAAAGTATTGGGACATTTTCTTTTTCTATTATTATTATTATTATTATTATTATTTTCATTCTTTGTTTTTGGTTCTTCCTCAAACCTTTCCCAAATGACTAAAAGAAACACGGGTGTTAACTTGATTTCAACGAGGAGATCCAAACCTGTTCAAATGCCAAGTTCCTTGAAGTATATGGTTTGCAGGGTTTGGCATGGAAGATCTCCTGCATAGGAGCTCCTGCCCTATTAAACATGAATAAATGTGTGAACTCTGACTGCACCCCAGGCCTCCTCACCTTCTCACCTACATTACTAACAACCTTGTTTGTGAATGAGCACAAATCTCCATAAAATCTAGTGGAACATCTTCTCAGAACAACGAAGGACATATGTTCAGGTGGCCACAAATATTTGGCCATATAGTCTAAACAGACGATTTCACCTCGTACAAACTCGTCCCGCTTCTCTCTGGTGTCATTTTGACGTTGGCGTGTATTAATATTCAGTGTATTTTGTAATTCAGAAGTCTGATTGCGATTCATGATGGTGTCTGGTGGCTCTGGTGTCTAGATGAAGCACAGGAGCGAGAAGGTTGACGTCAGTTATTAGATGATTTGTTCTAGCAGTCACACCGAGAGACAGACAGTAGCCGACAGCTTATCTGCGTGTCTGTGCGCTGTATGGTTCACAATCTGTTTGTGTCTCTTATGCAAATCGCACCGATCAGACAGGCCGAGGAAGATTAAGCCGGCGTAAACAGCATCCAAGTCGTCATCTTGTCTCACGTCTCATCTGCCGAGTCGCCGACTCGCCCATGGGACTGATCTACGTGGCTTTCACTTCATGTCCTTGTCACATTGTTGCTCATCATATCAGGTGCTTAACCAGGACACGAAGCGTTCCGAAGAGGACGGGCGTAACATTGGAGTACTGAACCCTGAGCGACCTTGTCTCACTTCTCAGGTCCTAACGTGACCCGGTTTTGCATAAAATAGACTCTAAATGTAAAGGACTTAAACTATCAGCAGGGGAAAGCTTTGCTGTGTCAATCAGAGCAGCGCTGGCCAATCGCAGGCTTATGTGAGCTGTAAAAAGATAAGTTGAAAGAAAAGTGTAGAAAGAAAAAAGTGTAGAAAGAAATCTAAGCTCAGGTATGCAGAAGAGGGCAGTCAGGCTGAAAGATTTGCTTGAATGGCAAGACAGAAAAAAGTGAAAAGAGACAAATTTAGAAAGAAAGCCTAATGCAGGAAGTAAAAAAATGTAGAAGGAAAGTAAATTATTAATTTAATTGTAATTTCTAACAATATTTATAAGTGGTCATGTGCAGAAAGGGGGAAAAATACAATTTCTTATGGCATCGGGCTCTAATGGAACTATGAACTCCCTGGAGATCCCCACCTCCTTAAATAGATGTTCTAGTTGGGGACAGAAAGACACAGTAAGATGAGTCAGTGTGTGTGTGTGTGTGTGTGTGTGTGTGTGTGTGTGTGTGTGTGTGTGTGTGTGTGTGTGTGTGTGTGTGTGTGTGTGTGTGTGTGTGTGTGTGTGTTAGAGAAAGAGATACTTGTGTACGTATGTTTCAGAGGGTCTTTGGAATCCAATCTGCATTTCTCACACCGAGAGCCAAAAACGTCACTCATCCAATCAGACACACAGATGTCTGGGTCACCCACTTCCATCTGACCCGAATTCCCCGGAGTGTGTGTGTGTTCTTGTAGGCTAATCTCATTAGTCTGGTGCAGAGCCTACAGTTTAAACCAGCTCAGGACTCTCCTTCCTTCTCCTGTTCTCTCGCTCTGTACTCCGGTCTAATTACTGTGTTCTGTCTCTGACGTCTGGCCAGAATATCTCTCTCTCTTTCTTTTTTTTTCTCACTCTCTCCTTTCCCCTTCTAATTAAACTGGGTACCCTGATTCATAGTCCTGGCATTCGCTCAGCAGTCATAAATGGCAGACCAGACAGACTCTCGCGTCTTCTTTCCTGGAAAATCCTCCATCCATCTCTTGGAGCGTTTCGCTAATGTATTTACGCTAATCAATGCGACAGCTTGACGGAAGACTTCACCTGGTCTGATTACAGATGGAGCCAACCCCGAAGTCCTCACTAGCAACAGTCCGTATCGCGTTCAGCATTTTTCCCTTCCGTAGAAACGAATCAAAAATGCGTTCTCCGTTTTTAAAACCTAATGAAATTAAATATACTTTAAAAAAAATGCTGACTTGGCAAAAATCTACACCACGCACACTTCCCAGAACCCTGCTAATTTGCGCTCTGACCCGAGACTCTGTCCCGCACCCTGCCTTTTTTTAATGCTTTGATAAAATAACCACTGTGAGAACGTTAATAAAACTGGCGGCGGCCTCCCGCATCGTTAATATGGCCGCCGCCCGTCTGCAGTCCTGCACGGCCTTGCAGGAGGCAGCCATGGAGACTAACGGGCAGCAGGAGCTTCTTATTCCCCCAGCAGGGCTTCGTTCATTAGCACCAGCCCTTTAAGCCGCCCCGGAGCTGCAACAGGACGTCTCCAGGAGTCTGTGGGTTCACTTTCCTGCTGCTGCTCTCGCGATCACATGTACGCCGTCTGCGGTTAGAGTTCAGTTCAGGCTTTTATTGACGTAATCCACAGTTTCAAGTGCGCACACACACACACACACACACACTCCTGTTGCTCTTCACATAAGGTTTAGTTTGTCTGCAGTTACGGTACTCAGGTTCACATCTAAAAGTTGATGACTCGGCTGGTCTGGGGACGGCTCTGAACTGGGGCTCGTTTTGCTTCGGTATCAAATACATTTTCTTAGCCAGGCTTTATTGGGTATGGAATTCAACCCAGTTTTACGTGGTTCTTCGCCAAACTGTCGGAGGTACACAATAGTACAAGACGTCTTTGGGTGTGCCAGCATCAACTTTTTCCCCTTCACTTGAACTCGGAAACCCAAACCTGTTATTACTACCGGTATTCACAAAATATGTTCAATACTCAGCATGGAGAATGTTCTCTCTGGAGTGCTCATAATGCAATCGGTCAGACTGCTAATGATAATTGTAGAGGCTATAAATCACTCAGCAGACTCCCATAATCATAAATTGTTGGGTAAAAGGCTTGTGCTCTTTCATTTCCAAAAAAATGTACGTCTAGTCATTACTGTCGTTTCTGTCTTCCTGATGAAGGGTTCGTCATGTCTCGACTGATTTATGCCTTCGGTCAGCCAATCAAAAACTTTTATTTATAACTATATATAAAGGAGAGTAGAGAGTAGTTCATCATCAACCATTGTAGCAGTCATTTGAAGTTTCTGAGGCTCCATCAAATGTCATGCTAGCACATCCAAAGACGTCCTATAGAATTGTGTGCTTTGTGGTACCAGTTTGGAGAAGAACCACAACTAGCTGAAACAGTCAGGTGTCCCGATTATATGTAGTGTATAGAACTAGTGTAAGAACAAGAAGTTGAAACATTGAAGATCCAATTCCAAATCTATTGAACATCTGGGATGGTGTTCCATGAGATTTTGAGGTGTGGCTGTGGGATTGGTGATCATCCAGCCTCAAGAGGAGGAGGCCTGGGGTTCAATCAGTGTTCCAGGTTGTTCCAAACCTTTTCAGTGCTGTTGAGGGTCAGGGGTTTGTGTAGGACATTCAAGTTCTTTGACAATCCAGCGTTCTCAAACCATGTCTTCACGGATCTTGGTGTGTGTAAAGAATGAAGAAAGAGTGGTAGAACGTCACCGGATCGCGACAAGAGATCAGGAAGTCCTTCAACGAGCTTGATCCCCGAAAATGTAGAAACCCTTCAGCAACTTGCGCATGATGATCGGCGGAGAACGATCCACATGATCTCATTTCCGCACCCACTCTACCTGCCAGATTTGGCTCTGAAGATGAAGATGCAGCTCAAAGATCAGCTTAAATTGACACCATTTAAAATCAAGGAATTCGCTCGACACACTTCGAAAAGAAAACTTCCAGGACACATTCCAGATGTGGCAGGAACTCTGAGAGCGTTGTATTGCTGTGCAAGGGGACTATTTTGAAGATGATGGTGTATAAACGAAGATTGTCTTGAATCTTTTTGATACCACCTCGTACATATTTATTGTTCATATGTATTATGGGGTTCTTCAAATCGGACTACTTTCAAACTACAACTCTGATTCATTCCACATGGATAAATGACCAATTTTATTGGCACACCGTCTTGTTTATGCACACAAAGGATTTCCTCTGAGCCCCTACCGAAGTCTGTATGTTCTTAATAAGATCATTACCACTGACGTGATATGGAGAAGACTGGTTACCTCTCAGCACATTTACTGACAGATGGCTGTCCCTTCAGGCCGACCCTCAGCTCCTGCTGCGTAGATTGGCTGGCCTACAACTCGCCTGGCGATCCAACACCTTGCGATCGCTCAGCCAGGTGATCCTCAGCACTCGCTTTTTATGTTTTTCGCACCCGATCAGAAATACGTTTGCTACCTGATTTTCATTTCCATCTTGGTGCTGAGGATTCGGTGCCTGAGTCTTTTACATCCTGCCTAACAAATACATCTACGTAGCAGGGTTTGAATAACCAAATCAAATGGTGTAGGTGTGAAAATTCTTGTGAAATACTGAATGACTGATACTGATACTGAGTGCCTGCTGTAGGAAAATGACTAGCAACCAATTCTTGACTTTACCAGATGATTTCCTTCGTCCAAAAAATATCGATTAAATGTCCAGATGTTCTATTTTTATCTTCATTATAAAATCCTTTCTTAAAATGAAGAACGGCTCTACACACTGTCAGCATCCGGATATTTGGTTTCTCCAAACGTTCAGCTGAAATACTTTGGATTTAGGATGCTGTGACTGGGCGGGCCATTCCCTGATGGATAGAGAACACTCCAGACGACTGTTTGCTCTCTAGCGAACGCTTACAGAGCTCGTCCAGACGGGATTGCATGGTGTATGTTGAAGTATGGAATGATAGCCATGTTGCTTCAGGATTCGTAAATTTTCCGGAATAAGTCTCCATAACAACCCCAAACCATTCAGCTTTCCCTTCCATGTCTGACTGTGGGGGTGAGACAGTCTCGAACTCCCAGAACTTTCTTCCACTCATCCAATTCTGGTGCATTTTTCTAGCATAGAAACCAAAGGAACATGAGTGTGCCTCAAAAACAAGGTGTTTCCAGATCTTTCACAGGCTCTGTACATGAAAGATCATGGAACGTCCAAACCCTGAAGACTTTATCTGGCTTAATAAGTCTCCATAACAACCCCAAACCATTCAGCTTTCCCTTCCATGTCTGACTGTGGGGGTGAGACAGTCTGCGAACTCCCAGAACTTTCTTCCACTCATCCAATTCTGGTGCATTTTCTAGCATAGAAACCAAAGGAACATGAGTGTGCCTTAAAAACAAGGTGTTTCCAGATCTTTCACAGGCTCTGTACATGTAAGATCATGGAACGTCCAAACCCTGAAGACTTTATCTAGCTTAATAAAGAGGGTGTGTGTGTGTGCGCATGCAAATGGTCTTGCCGATCATGAACAGACCTGTCTGGCATGAGGAGGGTGGGTAGGGGGTTGTGTGCGGCGTGCATAGTATCAGCACGTCAGTCACGGAAAAACGGAAAAACCCCACAAATACCATTTCTGATGAGCGCTGTCTGCTCGATCTTTATCAGAGTTCACCAGAGTTTAAGAGCCTGCAGGAATACACTCGTGTGTGTGTGTGTGTGTGTGTGTGTGTGTGTGTGTGTGTGTGTGTGTGTGTGTGTGTGTGTGTGTGTGTGTGTGTGTGTGTGTGTGTGTGTGTGTGTGTGTGTGTGTGTGTGTGTGTGTGTGTGTGTGTGTGTGTGTTTCCTGCCTGTCACAGGGATACTTCAGCGTTTTGAAAGTAAATCCCTCCGCCTTTTGATGTTCCTGGTCTCCAGATGTTCGCTGTGTAAACCGCTCCCAGTCAGTTGTGATACAAAAGCCGTCAGGAGCCTGCCGTTTGCCGAGCAGGTGTCACCACGGCTTAAAGAAAGTTTGACTCCGCCCCCTTTTTTTCTCCTTTCTGAACACCTTCTGATGTGGTAAAGCTATTTTGGTGAGCATGATCTCTAATGCAAATTCTGTGGGCCGTAGATCCCCATTCTTGTGATCTCAGTAACTTAATATAGCTTTTATATCAGAGCGAGGTGTGTGAGGGTGGGGGTGGGCCTTTTTTTTGTTTGTTTGTTGGTGCAGTGTGTGTGTGTGCGCATGCAAATGGTCTTGCCGATCATGAACAGACCTGTCTGGCATGAGGAGGGTGGGTAGGGGGGGTTGTGTGCGCGCGTGCATAGTATCAGCACGTCAGTCACGGAAAAAAACGGAAAAAAACCCCACAAATACCATTTCTGATGAGCGCTGTCTGCTCGATCTTTATCAGAGTTCACCAGAGTTTAAGAGCCTGCAGGAATACACTCGTTGTGTGTGTGTGTGTGTGTGTGTGTGTGTGTGTGTGTGTGTGTGTGTGTGTGTATGCAGAGTGAAAAGAGCTTGGGTGAGGGACATTAGGCAGGATAGAGGGATGGAGGGATGGTAAGCAGGACAGTGGAGGAGGTTGGATGAAGGGATGGTGAGCAGGACAGTGGAGGAGGTTGGATGAAGGGATGGTGAGCAGGACAGTGGAGGAGGTTGGATGAAGGGATGGTAAACAGGACAGTGGAGCAGGTGGGATGGAGGGATGGTGAGCAGGACAGTGGAGGAGGTTGGATGGAGAGATCAGGACACTTTTTTTGTTCTCTTTTGCTGTCCCTTCATAGCCTCCTTCATAGATCTGCTCATTATCTGTCCATCAGACCTGCTCCTTTCTTCTCAGTATTTAAAGCATCCTTCCTTCCATTCAGGGCTTTTGGTCTGCTCTCAAGACTTCCATTAATCCTTCTGTCTCTCCATCTCCTTCATCTAGATTTCTCTTGTCTGTTCCTCTGTCCGTCCTTGTCTCTTGGTTGCTTACTGTTCCTCATAAAGCTGTTTGAGAAGATGATTGGACCAGGAATATCTTTAAGAATTTAACTCTGGAAGGGATTGGATTTCATCATGTCCATGTCCTGCACAATTCTTCTCACAGCAGAAAGTAGAAAAATGAAGGAAACCTTCCTGCTGTGTCCAACCTTTTATTCATCTTCTTGGCTTTGAGGGGGGGAAAAAGGGAATGAGAGAAGAGAGAGCACGAGAGAGAGAGATAAAGAGAGAGACAGAGACAGACAGCCTTACTTTTTTTTTTTTTTCTCCCTCAAATATTTCCTCGGGTTTTGTCCCGGCGACGCAGACGAATGATGTCAGGTGGCGCAGTGAACCGATTTTCTCCCTGTAACTCGTCCACGCTCCGGCGAAAGGACAGCGGAAATTACACAGGAAAGGACACGAGGCATCCATACAGCCGCAATGCAGAGACACACACACACACGCACACACGCACACAAGCAGAGAGCTGGGGTTTGTGTAATAAAGTGTGTATTAAAGCACACTGACCTGAATTCACACACCATCTCTCACACACACTGTCTGACCTTTATCTGACCTTGGTTTATCTTTTCTCCTCTTCTTCTTCTCTTTTTCTCTCTCACCCTTTCTTTTTATATTTCTTTCTCTCTTTCGTTCTTTTCTTCCATGTTCTTTGTTTCTGTCTGTCTATCTATTTCCCTCTCTGCCGACCTCACGGTCCTGTTCTGTCTGTTCTTTTGTTATGTTGTTCTTTTTTCTCTTTTTTTATTGTTTCTCTTTTGCTCTTTCTCTACCCTTTTCTCTCTCTTTTTTTTCTATCTTTCTTTTTTACTCTCTTCTTATTTGTGTCGTCTGTCTATCTGTCTGTCTATCTTTCTATCCCATTCATCCACCCTTCTCTCTCTCTCTCTCTCCCTCCCCCAGGCACAGGATCTCAGTGTGATAGAGGAGGTGATCCGCATGCTGCTGGAGATCATAAACTCGTGTCTGTGCAACTCTCTGCATCACAACCCCAACCTGGTGTACGCTCTGCTCTACAAGAGGGAACTGTTCGAGCAGTTCCGCTCGCATCCGTCCTTCCAGGACATCATGCAGAACCTGGACACGGTGAGAACATTAACAGCGTCCGACTTCCTCACCGGCCGCGTCACATGACCTCGGGCCACTCCTCCGAGTGTATGAGTCCTCACTGAAACCTGAGCACACGCAGCTCTTTCACTCTGGGCCTGAAAACTAGATTTATTTTTACCTTTGATTCTTTTGAATTCTTTCTCGACATGCGTCTGAGTCTGAGGGCTTCCTCTAATAAACCAGTGAAGATTTATCACACGATGCCTGGAGGAGGAAGCAGCCGGGTCACCTGAAGGTCATCAGTCTTCTTGCTCTCTCTTCATCTAGCTTTCTTCTGGTCTCTCACATGCTATCTATCTGCCTATCTATGTATTTCTCTCGCTCTCTCTCTTTCTCTGTTTATCTATCTATCTATCTATCTATCTATCTATCTATCTATCTATCTATCTATCTATCTATCTATCTATCTATCTATCTATCTATCTATTTCTCTCTCTATTTCTCTCAATCTATCTATTTTCTATAAATGAAATACAGAATGCCTCAAGGAGGCAGCTGCCAGGTCACCTGAAGGTCATCTGAGAGAAACGTTTACACCATTCGACATAATTCTGATGTTCCTTCAGTCTGAAGAAGAACGAGGAAAGAAACAAGAGAAAAGGATGAATCCTTAGAAGGAATGAAGTACTTCAGGGTCGTGTTGTAATGCAGCCTGACACTGAGACACTTGAGTCACTGCCTTCATGATCATGTTGTTTGGTGTTTATAGGGTGTGTGTGTGTGTTGTCAGGTGATCGGCTTCTTCAGTCAGCGCTTGGAGCAGGCTGGAAGCGACCTATCGGTAGAAAGAGTTCAAGAGGTCATCATGAAAGGAGTGGTGGCTCTGCCTAAGGATCGCTTGAAGGTACCAATGCTTGTACACACACACACACATGCACACGCACACACGCGCACATATATACATACAGAGTGACATCATCTCAATAAGTCCCACCCATGGACTGACCTTCTACTGTGTGTTTGTGTGTTTGTGTGTATGTGTGTTTGTGTGTGTCATTGCTTCATTTTCCAATAAAGAAACCCAACTAACAGTAAATATAGAAGCAGGGGCTTTCAGAGGAACTGCACTCAGTCTGAGTGTTTATTCTCACACACGTGCGCACACACACACACACACACACACACACACACTGAACAGGAATGTTGGGTGATCAGCTATGTGTGTGAGCACAGTCTTGCACAAAAAGCTTATGCAGTATGATCGTGTGAATGTGAAAGCTTGACCTAGTTTTTTGTCCTGACTCTTTGTTTGTTTGTTTGTTTGTTTTCTAATCTGTGGAGGCTTCTTCCTGAAACGGATAAAAAAAAAGCCGATGCTACTACTAGATTTTGTGGAAACTTGTGTTTAGAGACAAGTGTGACCTTCCAACCCATGTAAAGCATACAAGTTTCGAGACTAGTTTTGTAACACAACAGATGGCAGCACAAGGCTGTTTGCACAGTCACAGGGAGCACCGACCCTCATAAGTTGTCCTGCTGGAACAGGTTTGGTATCATAGTTCAAAGCGATAATTTCATGTTTCCAAATCCAAACGTGGTCCTCCAACTCCAACTGTGGTAACATTATGAAGAAAAGTCACACGAGGGTGAAGAAGGCTGGTGTCCCAATACTTTTGAGTGCCTTTTAACGCCGTCAATTCCGAAGTATAGAGTGCAGCTTTTATCACCTACTCACTAATGGCTTCTTTGTGGCTTTTCATTAGTACTCTGACACACACAATGACATCTCAAGGATAAACACACACACACACACACACACACACACACTCATACGTGTATTTACTGCTCACTCCTTACCCACAACCTCCTGCTGCTGCCCCATAAATCATGCAGTAAATATGTAGCATGTCCTGTTTATCAGTCGCCGCACTCTCCTCACGTGTGTTCTAGAACACGCTTCAAGCCTTCCATGCTTTGCGTGCATGCGGTCATACGTGTGTATAGACAGGACGTGCTTGGATGCAGGAGCAGGAAATTTTAATGTAGGAGACCCCCAAACCTGTCGCAGCATCACAATGCTTTACACAATTGCTATACATGGGTTTGTTTTTGGTGAAAAATCTCCTTCATATAGAGATCTGACCTCAACCCTATTACACATAACGAATCTCCACAAAACCTAGTGGAAGATAAATAGAGCTCATTATCAGGGCACATGGAGACATGTGAAATGGGATGTTCATCAAGAAGCGCACAGCAATTTTATGGTCAGGTGTCCACAAACTTTTGGCTTATTATGCCTCTAGTCTGATGTAAAACTGTTTGTATTCTTGAAACATCGTCTAGACACTGTGTGTTTGTGTGCGTATTTGTGTGTCTCCGTCTCCTGGGCACTGAAATTGAGAAATGCTTGTCTAGACAGACAGATTTATTCACGCGCGCACACACACACGTAGTTGCTGCAGATGAGTATTAGGGTTCCCTAATGGGGGTGGGGGTGTGTTTGAGAGGTTCTCTCCTGCTGCCCTGCTACAGTCTGACCTTACACACACACAGAAGCACACGCACAGACGCACACAAAGGCAGCATTTTGTCTTTCTCTTTTTTCTGTCTTTTCATTTCTCTTTCTCTTTGTCTGTCTGTCTCTCTCTCTGTCTCTCTCTCTCTCTCTCTCTCTCTCTCTCTCTCTCTCTCTCTTTCTCTCTCTCTTTCACTGGAAACAGAGAGAACAGTGTGTAGCAGGTCAAGTGACCAAAGCAGTGGGATTTGTTTGGCGAGCTGTGTGCGTGTGTGTGTGTGTTAGGGGGATCTGTAGTGATAAGACAGAGACTGTCTGGCTCCTTTGGTAGTGGAGGGCGAATGCTGCAATCCTGCTCACACAGAGACCTCAACATGACCTTACTACACACACACACACACACACACACACACACACACTCTCTGCCTCCTCCGTATCCAAACTTGCTACTGTGATCCGCGTAGACGTAAATATGAAGAATGAACGTATTCATGGCCACAAAGGTCACAGCAGTTCGTATCTGATGGCTTGTGGAGGAGACTGAAAGACTTCCTCTGACATGCGACATGCTAAAATACAAGAAAAACACACACACACACACACACACACACACACACACACACACACACACAGTGCAACCAGCCACCAATAGTGTCATACACTGTCCTACTTTGGACTGATAGATCAGGTGTGTGTGTGTGGATGATGATGACTTTGGATTTGAGCCAATTCTGCCCGGACTCTGTCTGGCACGGCTGTTCTCTGGAAATCATGTTACAGGGTGTGTGTGTGTGTGTGTGTGTGTGTGTGTGTGTGTGTGTGTGTGTGTGTGTGTGTGTGTGTGTGTGTGTGTGTGTGTGTGTGTGTGTGTGTGTGTGTGTGTGTGTGTGTGTGTGTGTGTGTGTGTGTGTGTGTGTGTCACACCATGCCAGATTCACTGAACTGATCAGTGTCGTTTATTTATTTATTTATTTATTTTCCGGGTTTTATTTTTATTTATTTTTTTTGTGTGTGTGTGTTTATGGAGTGTGTATAACAGGTACTGTGAGTGTTTTAGACTCCGAGTGCTCATCGATCTGCTGGGACTGGAGCACAAAACACAGAATGGTATTGTGTCGCGTTTCAGGCTTCAGTATAATTAAACTCCATGAGTATTGATTGCACCTGAGAGGAGAAAAAAGGGCCATTTTTCATTCAGAAACAAGAACTGCACTGAACTGGAGCTTCCACTGAATTTCAAAGGATCTAGTTTTCTGCCCTTATGCTCAAAAGTATTGGGACACCTGTCCTTTCCACCCTAATGTGGTTCTTCTGCAAACTGTTACCCCAAAACCTGAAGGCACACAATTGTATAACAACGTCTTTGGGTGCGGTGGTATGAACTTTTCCCTTCACTTTAACCACGAGACTCAAACCTGTTCCAGCATCACAATGCTCCATGAAGATCTGCTTTACATGGTTTGGGGTGGAAGATCTCCTGCTTATAGAGATCCAACACATTTGGGATGAATTTGAACCCTGACTGCACCCCAGGCCTCCTCACCTTCATCAGAACCTGACTTCACTAACACACTAGTAGCTATAGGAGCACAAATCTAGTGAAACATCTTCCCAAAAGAGTGGCGCTTATTATAACAAGAAATGGAGACTAAATGTAGGAAGAGTCAAGTGTCCGCAAACTTTTGGCTGTATTTACTGTATTTAATTGGCTGCAAAAAATATCACCAGTTTTTGGGATTTAATTCCAATACATCTAACTAAATGTGCTCCAGAAGCCCTGTCTCTTTTTCTGTCTCTTTTCTTCTCTCTGTATTGTCTCTTTTCTCTTTTTCTCTGTCTGTCTGTCGTCTCTGTCTTTCTGTCTCAAGATTCAAAGGTTGCTTTATTGGCATGAAAAATTTGGACATTTGTGTTGCCAAAGCATAGCTGTCTGTCTGCCTTTCTGTCTGCCTGCCTGCCTGCCTCTCTCTCTCTCTCTCTCTCTCTCTCTCTCTCTCTCTCTCTCTCTCTCTCTCTCTCTCTCTCTCTCTCTCTGTCTCTCTCTCTCTCTCTGTCTGTCTGCCTGCCTGCCTGCCTGCCTGTCTCTCTCTCTGTCTCTCTCTCTGTCTCTGTCTGTCTGCCTCTCTTTGTCTCTCTTTGTCTGTCTGTCTCAGTCTCTTTCACTCTCTCTGTCTGCCTGTCTGTCGGTCTATCTCTCCGTCTGTATATCTGTCGGTCTCTATCTGTCTGTTTCTCTTCTTTCTTTTTTTCCCCTGTCTTTCTGTCTCAGTCTCTGTCTCAGTCTCTGTCTCTCTCTCTCTCTCGCTCTCTCTTTCTCGCTCTCTGTGTGTGTTCCTAGATAGGTGGGAAAACACTTTATTTTTAGATCCAGACATCATTAGCGTTATCTCATGGGTCAGAAGAATTTGATGTGGTCGTTCACCTCCTGACCCTGAGATCCAGACGTTGCTGTGTGTGCTGTGTAAGAGGAGATCGCGGCTCCTCGGGGCCGATGAATGGAGGCTGCGCCGTGGGCCAAGGTGGTGTGGAAAGCTCAGGCTTACGGCATCTCGTGCAGCGTGGACAGATGAAAGCAAGTCTGAAGCGGCGCAGGGAATCCGATCGGCCAGCGGTGAATTATTGATGGAGCCATGCCGTCTACCTGCTGGCGCTCTGGCTGGCTGGCACCCACCTGGCATCGGCTCGAGTTCGGCTCGGCCCGACACTGACAGACGCCGCTGACCTTCTGTCAGATTTGGCTAAACGAGGCTCCGGGGGGCGCCAATGTAGTGTTCGGAGTATTCTGGAGAGCATTAGTTAGATGTAGTGCAATCGAATCCCTCTTCAGTTATTGCTAAGAGAAAAAAAATAAAAACTTTGGTGAACCTGCCGATTACATACAATATATACGGCCAAACGTTTGTGGACACATGACCATGAGACATGATCTTTAATAATAACCTACAAGCGAGTAAGGGAAGATGTTCCACTAGAAGTTATGTGGATCAGTGTGAGATTCTTTCAGATACAACAGTGTTAGGAAAGCAGTGAAGGTGTTGGAGCTCTATAAGAGGAGATCTTGCACTCCAAAACCATATAAAGGAGATCTTTATGGAGCTGGCTTTTTTGCACAGGAGCATTGTCATGTTGAAACACATTTGGATCTCCTTGTTCAGGTTTTTCTCCATTTTCTTAACTGGTACCTGTTTTTACCTCTTTGGCCATAAAGTGTTGATCTGTTTGGATCAGGGGTGGAGCCCAGCGTTTAGAACCGAACTCCTTTTGAGCAGGCGTATGAACACGCAGTTCAAGATCTCGATTAAACGCGAAGATCTCAAGGTGTCGAGAGAAGCGTTAGTTAAGAGCGGCGACGTTTATTTACCCTGCAGGAAGATGCTGTTACAGTGCAGTCTCACCTTTACACCGTGAAATCGGATCACACACGGCGTTTTGAGGCCGCGTGCGTGCGGTGGTGGGAGGGGACGAACGACGTGAGAACTCTTCACACGTGAACTCTTCACTGCTGTCTAACCACAGATAAATATAACGTTCCTCAACACCTGGAACGCAATCAGAAGTTATTTATTCACATAAACTCGTTGTGTTTGTCATTGTTTCCTGCAGAAGTTTCCGGAGCTGAAGTTCAAATACGTCGAGGAAGACCAGCCTGAGGATTTCTTCATCCCGTACGTGTGGTCTTTGGTGTTTAACTCTGGAGTGGGTCTTTATTGGAACTCTCAAGGCATCGAGCTTTTCAGCATGGACTCAGCTTGAGAGAAAGACTGGTAAGTGTGTGTGTGTGTGTGTGTGTGTGTGATAGCTTAGGGAAGGCTGGGAAAGGGATTTGGTACGTTTATTGCAGTTTAAGGGTCTAAAACACACACACACACACACAAACATTGCGACTTCCTGGCTCACGTTACCAGACTCCCGGGCTTCCAGAATATCCAGCGTCTCCTCGCATCACAGAGGAAGCGTCAATCAAAACGCCGCTTCGTTACCGGACACACACAGTCACACGGGCCGCACTGAATTCTGGGAATGGTGCACTTGTGCTGTGAAGCACACTACACGCATTTACCCCTGCTGTTAACCTTCTTGGGTTTTTCGGTCCTGATTACAATGTGATATGTAACTCTGTGTTTTTCCGTGGGTCAGGTGTCCGTTCAGGACCATGGTCAGGTCCAGACCTTATTTCTAGATTTAAAGAAAATGAAGAGAACATTTCTAAATTTCAGGCAGCGGTTCGGATTTATTTATCAAAGTTCAACTTGCTTGTTTTTTTTTTTTTTTGTTGTTGTTGTTCTTTGTTTCTGTTAAAATATTTATTGTCCCCCACCCCCCATATACAGCGGGGGTTTTTGTTGTTTTTAAATGGTTTTCCTTCTGTAAAACGAGTACAGAAAATGAAAAATATTTTAGATACGTATAAATTCTAATAAACGACCACATGCAGTTTGTGTATTCGTACATATTGTATAGATAAATAAATCCATAAAGAGACGCATGGACAAAACAAATACAAACAGCATGTTTGTGGCACAATATATAAAATAGTTTATTTTTCTGTTCCTTTTTTTTTTTCTCCTCGTCTTCCCTGTTTTGTCTCCATGAGGGTTTTGCGTTACTGTTTTCCGTATGTACGTGGTTACACCATGGGAATATCTTTTTTTTTTTTTTTTTTTTTTTTTTACAAATTTGGTCGTCTTGTTGCATCAGCAGTATTTCATCTAGGACATTTTCATTTAAATATAAAATGCAGCTTATGCTAAAAGGGCCGGATTTTGCCGTCACTACAATCGCTTTATTTTCTGTCTTGGGGTTTGTCGTTACTTCATCATGATCTCTTCCACTGCGCCGTTCATTTTTGCTTAGAAGATTATTTGAGTGATATTTTTATTTTTTTTTGTAAAGAGGAATGTAACTCATGGATGAACTGAAGCTACAGAATGTTACTGCACACTCAGGTAACAAAACTATAATAAAGAATAATAATAATAATAAAAATTATTGTATTTCAGACTGACCCAGTCCTTTCTTTCTTTCTTTCTCTTTCTTTCTTTCTTTCTTTCTTTCTTTCTTTCTTTCTTTCTTTCTAGCTTTCTAGCTTTTTCTACTTTTCTTTTTCTGTTATCCTTTTTATCAGTTACACCCAATAAATACAGCTGTATGGAAATCTTCTGATTCTTTTAGTTATTTGTGCATTTATACTGCTTTTCTTTTGTTTTTTTTTGTTTTTTTCTTCACTTTCCCCTCCATATTACTTCTATTATGCTATGGACTGTAATGGCACCAGGTTCAACTGTGTGCAGTATAATTACATGAATGTGTTCTTCAGCAGCTTGTTTGTGTTCGAGATGCCCTCAGGATCATGAGTGCGTCCTATCCTTCCATTTGCATTTATATTTATTCATCAGATTTGCAGTTTGTATACAGTATTTTATTGCTGTAAACACGAACAGTATACCTGTAGAGAATCTGACAATCTGTGCTATTTGAACTCGAGACCTGACAGTAACATGCTTCATTCTTCCTCCATTAATGTCTCCTCTTGTCCCTAATGGGCTTCTGTGTGGGATTTAATTTGTTTGCACAGGAAGTGAGCGTTTATTATAATTGCAGGACACTGAAAAAGAGAAAGAGAGACATCAGAGATGGTCGTTAGCATGGCATCTGGAGTTCTGGGGGGCTTTAATGCTCTGATGTGACCTGGGCCGTGTATACAATAACTGTAGCAGCTCATGACGTTCCGATCCGATGCCCCTGTGAACAAAGCCGGCTCTATGAATATATACTTTATACAGGATTGAGTGGTGAATCTTCTCCTTTAGAGCTCTGAACTCAACCAGCTTTGGGATGAATGTGAACGCTGACTGCACCTCAGGCCTCCTCACTTCACCTTCAACAGTAGATGTCTTTATTTACACCCTTGTGGCTGCATGAATCTCCACAAACACACTCCAAAATTTAGTGGAACATCTTCCTAGAAGTGTTGAAGACATTAAAACTTTTTAAGACTTTGAACAAATCGTTTCAAAGTGCGATTCGTTCATTTTCTACCGGACGCACATGAGCAAATCGCAAAACCTGTAGGTTGTGTACAAGAAAAAGAATCTGGTAGTTTGACTCTTCTAATCCGAGTCGTTTGTTCTGTTATCACATGATTCCCATAGATTCTATTACATTTTTATATAGATATAAATATTTATATAACTCTATATAATTCAAAGTTGGCGTATGAAGACATGTTGGGGATCTGCGTATTAAAAATGTAGCATTTGATGATATTTCTGATCAAAGGAACAAAATAAACCAAATGACTCAAAAGATTCATTTTGATGAACAAAAAAAACAAGTCCCTAAAATGATCCGTCACTGTTATGCTCAGGTTTCTACCCTTGTGGCTAAATGAGTCTCCATAAATCTCAAGGACACTAGTGGAACATCGAGTGGTTTCCCTCAATGTTTTTTCCTCGTATCAGGGATTTTTCTCATCGCTTTGATCTCTGGCTTCCGCATTATAATAGAGTTCAAAATGTATTCTCATCATTTTGTTCTTTCTCTAAATCTGTCCCACACATCTGTGTGGAATGTAGTGAAAATATTTGGTTTGCTTTCAAAAAAAAAATCTTGCTGTTATCCGGAGTCACTTTTCCGACTCCCAGCCTGCCGGCTGCACATGGATGGATCAACCGCGGATTGTGGGAATTTTATTTCCACGTGGTGACACGAGCACGTCCCGTGTATTGCTGGTACGTGTAGATAACCTCACGCAATCCCACGATCCTTTGGGGTTTTACAATGATGAATGAGGATGCCCAGGTGGAGGAGGGGCAGCAGTCAGAGTTCCACTTTTACACAGGAAGTGTCTTTTACTGTTTGTAATGATGTATATGTTTGCAATACGTGGAATTGGGATAATTATGATCTATGAGCTGACATGTTTTTCCGTTCCCAGGCTCCTCCTGTGCCACGTTTCATCTCGGTTCTCCAGACGATTTATTAAAAAAATATTTAAATGAAATGTTCCTCATTTACATAATTCTTATTGCTTCAGCTTTTTTTTTCTTCTGCAAAAAACAGTTTTCTTTTATTTACCCCAAAATATAAACCCTTTACAATGCAATTATTGCCAGAGGAAATAAAACGATGTGAAATTGATATGTTTGTCACATACAGACTCTCATTTAACCTCTGTGAATTTTGCATGCGTGTGAATGGCTAACGATGGCCTTGTTCGCTCTCAGGCTCGGCTGTGCGTGACAGTGGACAGCAGCCTTGAGCTTCTGGGTGAAACCCGACACCCCGCTGTGAAACTGAGACCCGTCTGGGGCGGCGTCAAGCTTTACGGCCGCTTTCATCAGTTCCTGGTAGTAAAATGTCATGTTTCCGTTCCAGGAACCTTTCCTTCCTAGAGGAAGTTCCTCTGAGCCATGTGTTTTCACCTAGTAGACTTTCTAAGCTGAGGTACCAGGAACTCCCGGAGAAGATTTGTCTGTGAGCTGGAGCTTGATGTAATGTGTGGTCTGTAGTGGAAAAATAACATTGCAGCAGTGTCCGTTGCATGTCTTCAGTACCGTACCGCTCAGAACTGGACCTAGAACCTTAAATGGAGTAAATGGATCCAGTTAAAAAAAAAAAAAAAGCTGCATCTTCTGTACTCTTCACTGTTTTGCTATATTTTTGTCTCACAGTGAGTCACTTCTGTGCTGCACTGCAGAACATAATAGTTCTGGTTCCTGGTGAGCAGTAGTTCTTAGTCAGGAGACTTTTGAACTGTTCGGTTCCTGAAAAGGCTTGAAACATGCTTTAGCCACACCTTTTATCCCTGAGACTGACTGGCGCATGGACCTTCTTCACATTGCCTGACAGGTCCATAGGCCACACCTCCTTCACAGGGGCTTACATACAAAGGCCACACCTTTTTCTCCTTCACTGGGAATGGCCTCATTTAAGCAACTCCTTTGCAGTGACTGACAGATACAAAGGCCACACCTCCTTCACATTTATTGGTATTTATACACATTTAAGCCACACCCCTTCACTTCCCCTGATTGGTGTATAGGCCACACCTTCTTTACCGGAATTGATATACAAAGGCCACACCTCCTGCAACTTTACTGGGCCCATAGGCCACACCTTCTTTAAGGGACTGACATATAAGGTCCCCACCTTCTTCACTTTTATTGGGATTGATGCACAATTAGGCCACACCTCCTTCACTTTCCCTGATAGGCTTATAAGCCACATCACAGGGACAGATATACAAAGGCCACACCTCCTGCACCTTTACTGGGCCCATAGGCCACACCCACTTTACAGGGACTGATATTCAAAGGCCACAACTCCTCCACCTTCACTGGGACTGGTGCACAGTTAAGCCAAGTCTCTTTCATGTTGCCTGACATGCTCATAGGCCACACCTTCTTTACAGGAACTGGCATACAAAGGCTACACCTCCTTCATCTCAACTGATGCACATTTAGGCCACACCTCCTTGACTTTGCCATACAGGCCCATAAATTAAGCTCCCTTTATTGGGACTGACAGACATGAAGGCCACACCTTCTTTCCTGGGATTGATGCACATTTAAGCCACACCTCCTTCCTTGGGATTGATGCACCTTCATGTTCCACCTCTTGTAGAAATAAACTTGGCCATGCCTCCTTATCCTGATTGGCAGGAATCTTCCAGAGGCAATGAGTGTGTTAATGTGAATAAACACTGAGACAGAGACGTTGATCAATTAAAACCATCGATTCTTCACACCCCGGAACTTCACCGATTATAAATCCACCACCGAGACGTTTTTATTTTCTTTCTTTCTCTTACTGTAATTAGCTGCTGTTTGTTTCGGTGGAGCAGCACGTTCTATTTTTACCGCCGGGCAACAGACTGAACTCGCACTCTGAGACGAGCTGCGAGTCTTTGTGCAGGAGACTTTACAGCGCACTTCAGCGTCGTATAAGCCTTGTAAAGTCGAGGTCTAGAGTTCAGTGGGACGCCATAAATGCCTGCGAGCTCTCACTGCTTCTCCGGTGCACTCGGACGGACAGTCTGGGGCTTAACAGCACACATGGTGTCCTTTCAGACAAATACACACAGTAGTAATGCCTCAGAGGGGACGGGGGGATGGGGTTTTCTTTTATTAGAATTGACTATATATATATATATATATATATATATATATATATATATATATATATATATATATATATATATATATATATAATAGCCGAATTCTAACATATACACACACCTGAGCAGGTAAAGGTTAGGGGTCATGTGTTCAAGGCCCCAGCAATGACGTCTTGCTGAGATTTAAACTCAACCTCATCTGATCAAATCCAACTCCTTATCCACTGAGCTATCTCTGACTTATTTCTACAAAAATTTGGCTACATGGTCTTCTTCTCCCCCAATGTCTCTGCCTCACTTCTCCTGCCCTGAGGTCGTACCCGAGACGGTCAGCTCCAGGATCTTTTTGCTGCAGCGGGACTGCAGTTCGCGCATCAACTCTGCAGCGCTGACGCATGTCCGCAGGCTCAAACTGCTTCGCTCTGCTTTCGGAGCCCATGTATACTATACGAGGGAGTAATTATATGAGGTAATTATATGTTGGCTTCTGAGAACATAAAAGTCCTGTGGTAATTTTTTTTCTTTTTGAAACGACTGCTTTCACGTGCCTGCGATTCAGTACACAGGCGGTTATTGTGAAGCCAGAGGTTCAGGGAGAAAACCAGAGGCCCGGTAGTGTGGGCCACGGACAAATCATGCCTCTGTGATGCTGATTTTATTTGTGGTTACTTCAGAAGCTGCTTCTGACGTCATGCACTATAGCAAACGCTTTTTAGAAAAAATGATATTTACATACTGTATATACACAAGCTTGTAGGTCACGTGATATGGTTTGCTGCTCTTTAAACTTTGCTTGTGTGTGTGTTAGATGCTTTGACTTCCCGGGTCTTCATGCCTGTATACCACACTGACATGACTCAGTGTCTCTTGCTATCTTTGTTCACGTTGATCCTGTTTGAGATTCACTAGAATTTTTAGGACAGAATGAACAGGTTTGGGGGGGATGCGGGGTTGTGGTTGTAAATCGGCTGGATGGCTGAACAATGAACAATCTGGAGATTTGTCCTGTACCAGCACTCCTTAAACAGTTTTATTCCTCTTCATACTGAAGCCAACAATACAGTGGTCCCCAGGAACTAAAGTACCATAGGGGCTGCGGGGTTGCGTAAAAAATTCCGGATTTTCAGGAACTCGAATGGGTTACGTTCTAAAACCACTGCGAGTTCCGGAAATCTGTGAAATTTTGACGCACCTCCGCAGCCCCTATAGTACTTTAGTGAATTCATCTAGACATTATGTCACTTTAAAACAATAACCTGTTTTATAAAACGTTATAAAATTTGTGAGTGAAAACAGTTTAAAATGTAATTCCTAACATTTGGTTCCTCTGCGGATTCCCACGAATTTGAAGATAATCCGCAACTTGCTGTTCGTCCGGTTCCGAATGAGAACCCACAAATTTTCAGAATCGCTGAGTTGACTGTACACTTATTGTTCACTAGGGGTGTAATGATTTAGTTGTTCGTACCCGAACCGTTTCGATACAGGACTTTCGATACGATGTACACGTTTACCGAATGGAATTCTTGTTTTACAGTAAAACAATTAGTTTTACTTGATTTGTGCTCACGTGTGCTTTACAAAACGTGTTTCCTCTTCCGATCCAGTAGCGCAGTGTCACTGTCTGACGATATATATATTCTGCGTTAATATAAAGTTCCTCATTTTTTTGTTTTGCACTTCTTTCCCCAAATTGTAGCAACATTGACCCGAACCGCGACTTAAAAACCGAGGTACGTACAGAAACGTTATTATTTTATAAAACATTTTTTAAAACAAAGACCAGAGTATTCGGATCTGAATACTTAGTGTTATTTAATACTCTTCCAGTGCATCGATCTGATTTGCATGTACACATAAAACTACACACGTTTGATGATGTAATTAATATGTATATTAAAAAAAAGAGCAATGAACAAAAAATGGTTTCACCAAAAAATAGAACTATTCGTACTGTGTTGCTATGAGGCCTCTATGCTTTGTTCCTCTCTGATACATTCCTCTCAGCCATTCATCTTCAGTTCCTTGAATTCCGAGGACGGCTGATGGATTGCCAAACACTTCTATTTTTGGTTCATCTAAGCACAAAACACTGTGAACATCTCATTCCACAATGAGTCTCCATTCGCTGTTATAATAAGCTCCACTGTTCTGGGAAGATGTTCCGCTAGATTGTCTGGAGAGGAATTCCTCATTCAGCTACAAGAGTGTTAGTACAGTGATGTAGGTGAGGTGAGGAGGCCTGGATGCAGTCAGCATTCACATTCATCTTGTTTTATAGGGTTGGAGCTTTTTAGCAGAAGATCTTTCACTCCTTCCCATGTAAAGCAGATTTTCATGGAGCTGGATCTGAGCATCGTCATGCTGGAACAGGTTTGGGTCTGCTAGTTTAAGTGAAGGAAAAATTTCATGGAAAGACGTCCTGTAACTGTGTTCCTCCTACTTTGCTTAACAGTTTGGAGAAGATCCACATGCCTGGAAATGTCAGGTGTCCCAATACTTTTGCTATACAGTGTAGGTTTAGTGTAGGTTTCATCACATCATTTGGTTGCGCCATTAAAATGCAAGATGATGAATCTCGGTCTGCATCCCATATTTCTCAGATCGTCTCTCTGATGTCTGGCCGTCTCTGTCCAGCTGATTGCTCTCGATTATTACAGTAAATTCGCAAACTATGAAAAGTCAAATTACTAACATTTTTCATCTTATTTTTTAGATGGAACTTTGTCTCGACGCTCACCGAAATGAGCAAATCTCTCAAATATTCCAGCTCCTTGGCTCACATTTATCTTCTCATTATCTGGTGTTGTGAAAGTCACCATGATCTGTTTTTCCTGAGAAAGTCTGCGTTGTTTCCTAACCATGTTATAGAAGTGAGTTACCTCATTTTTCATGAGACCGGATTTCACAACTCCGATTGCGTTATTTTCTTATTTTCGAGACACATAGGGGAGTTGGACACCACACACTTCACTGTCTCTCCCTTTTATGGAATTTGGAAAAGTTTCTATCAAGTCTGCTGCTGTAGGTGGTCACCCCTCTCTCTCTCTCTCTCTCTCTCTCTCTCTCTCTCTCTCTTTCTCTCACTCACTCTCTCCGAGTCTGTCTCACTCTGTCTCTCTCTCTGTCCCTCTCTCTCTCTCTCTCTCTGTCTGTCTATTTCTCTCTCTCTCTTTCTCACTCTGTCTCTCTCTCTCTCTCTCTCTCTGAGTCTGTCTGTTTCTCTCTCTTTCTCTCTTTCTCACTCTGTCTCTCTCTCTCTCTCTCTCTCTCTGAGTCTGTCTGTTTCTCTCTCTCTCTCTCTCTCTTCCTCCTCTGAGTCTCTCTCTCTCTCTCTCTCTCTCTCTCTCCGAGTCTGTCTCACTCTGTCTCTCTCTCTCTTTCTCTCTCCAAATCTTTGTTTTCTCTCTCTCTCTCTCTCTCTCTCTCTCTTTCTCTCCCTGAGTCTGTCTTACTCTGTCTCTGTCTGTCTGAGTCTCTCTCTCTATCTCTCTGTCTCACTCTGTCTCTATCCGTCTCTCTCTCTTTCGCTCATTCTCTGTCTCACGCTGTCTCTCACTATTGCTTTCTGTTGCTCTCTCTGTTTCTCTCAGTCTCACATTGTCGCTTTCTCTCTCTCTCTCTCTCTCTCTCTTTCTCAGTCTCACTCTGTCTCTATCTCTGTCTCTCTTTGAGTCACTCTTTCTATCTCTCTTCATCTTGATGAACCTCCCTGTTCTCTCACACTCTCACACACATATCACTTCTGCAGAGGAACAAGTCTGTCACCTCCAGGAGCTTCAGCAGCGCCTTGTGAACGTTACTGCACTTCTGTCAGCGCTACACCCACTTCCTGTTCATCATACAATCCATTTCCCATCTACAAATAAACCAGCAGCATTTTATTCTTCATCAGCATTTACATCAACACCACCTGCCTTACGCTGTGCAGGTCCTCATCGTGCTCCAGATGCAGCTCAGCTCCAGACTTCAGTCCTGTAGATTGTGATGTGCAGCTTCCATGGATCTGATATTATTCTTGCTTATTTGATTTATTCCCTCATTTATTCCTTTTTCATATGATATTTTTTATTTCTATTAATATTTTTATGAGTAGTAGTAGTAATAAAGATATTAGTATTATTGTTTTAATTATTCTAATTTATTTTTAATTATTTATTCATTGTAGTTATTATATATTTTTTATTCTTTATTCCTTTTTAAAATTATTTTCATTAATATATATTTTTAATAACATTTTAGGTTTTTTATGTTATTTTCTTTATTCACTTCAAATTATTAATTATTTATCTTTATTTATTATTATTATTTATTTTTTATTTTGTATTTTAAATTACTCTTATTTTTTTTATTATTGCTATTTCCATTCTTTTTTTTTTTTGGCTCATTTATCTATTGTTGAAATATATATATATATTATTTATTCATTATTTTTGCTTAAAAATTATACTGTGTTTTGATGAGCCAGAATTCTCATAATTTTATAATCATATGTCCATATTTCCTGTCCCTCCTCTCTGCTCGGTGTGATCTGAGCTCAGCCTCTCGCTGTTCCCTGAATGTCACTGCTTTCTCACAAATCCTCTGTGGCTTTATGGCCAAGTAAACGCTTCCCAGAAGATGTTCCCAAATCCACATTTACTCTCGAACCACAACATGTTTCCGCTCAAACCCAACACACAACTCGAGCGTGTTTAAGCAGGAACACCACAATGAGCTCTTCAAAGATGATCTGTGCAGTCCTGTGCTTCTACACATCATCATGAAGGACCCAAAATGGCACATGACCCCTTGGGAGCTGTTTGAGGTTCTAATAAGGGTGTGGTGGTATGAAGGAGGGACTGTGGGTTAGTAAAAACGTCTTGTACATTCAGATGGGAAATTCCCAAATCCGTATCCTGAATATTCTCAAACCTGCTTCTGGAGGTGTGTAAGATCAGAGGGGGTTCAGTCCTGAGAACGGCGGCGTCGTCGTCTCTGGAGTCTGAAATGTCTCGATCATCGTCATTATCGTCGTTATCTTCCGCCTCCGTTACAGACTGGCACACAATACCACGTCCGTACCGCCTCCAGTCATGCTGCCCATACACACACACACACACACACACAACAGCACTTCTGTTCCACCCCCAGTCACTCACTCGCTACGAGCACAAGATGTTCTCTAATACACTCCATCACCCTACTGTACACACACACACATATAAAACATTAACACACATGGCAGGATGCGATGGAGAATGCGACGTCATGTGGCTAATACATGAATAATGAATCGTGTGTGTGGGGATTTACATTCACAATTACAACCTCACACACTACACGTCAATAAAATAACAATATAAATATTTTAAACCATGTAAAGCAGATCTTCATGGAGCTGGCTTTGTGCACAGGAGCATTGTCATCCTGCACCAGGTTCTCCTAATTGAAGTAAAGGGAAAATCTCATGCTCCAGCATCTGAAGACGTCTGATACCATTGTGTGGCTCCACCTTTGCTAACAGTTTGGAAAAGAACCCCCTCAGGGTGGAATAGTCCGGTGTACCAATACTTCTGATGTTCTTATTTTACTCAGAGTGGATACTGTTTACAAGTGTAGGGGGCTACACCTGTACTGGTCATGGATGTGTGGCCCATAGTGTTTGTGGCACATCTACAAGGTCAGCTGGAATCACGAGACGCACGTATGTCAAGGTCAGAGGGAAAACACAGAGGAGAAATATAGATTGGCTGATGCACAAAAGAAAGAATGAATGAAGGTTGTTTAAAAGAGAGAGAGCAGCACCGTTTAGACAATACATCTCAACACAGAAAGGTGGAACGAGAATAGACTATATGTGGAATAGACTACTGGGGACAGCAAAAGTGGGGACTTTTAAAGTATTCTGTAAATCCTAAGTAGTGACCCTGAAGAGTTGATCGATTACATGACGCATGACCCCCATGAATGGGTAAGTGTGGACAATTTTCCCATTCTTTCGTAAAACAAATAAACAAGGGATCTTATTTGATGTCATTTGATGTGAAATGTCCTGCTTTATTCTGGTCAGGTCAGATAGTTTCAGGTAGTTCTGGTTTGGGTCATACAAGTCCATTTTGGGTAGTTCTGGATTGTGTCAGGTAGTTCCATGTCAGGTAGTTTCTGATTAGACAGGTATTTCTCTGTCAGGTAGTTCCACATTGGATAGTCCTGGATTGGGTAGTTCTGGTATTACCAGTGTTCACCAGATGGGGGCAGCAGTTTATACTCTCTGTACTCTGGTCTATATCCTAAAACAATTACAAAAAAAAAAAAAAAATGATATTAAAATGAGTAGAATAATAATAATAAAAAATAGCATATATCAAGAAAATATGAATATAGAAACAATTTTATGATTTTATATATATTTTAGGCAACAAAGATGGGCAAATTTAAATAAATAATTTGATATTTTATAATCACTTTGCTACCAGGATTAGATGCGACATTTATTTCTTTGTTTATTGTAGGGTTATTAGTACAGCCCCGGAATGACCCTCATAATACAGTCAGACGTCTGGAGTACCCTTTGTACCCTGTGATCTGGAGTTTTATTTATGGTTCTGTTGTTATTTCTTGTGTCATTGACCCGCTGTTTCGAACCGAACAACAGCAACAAGAGAGAGAGAGAGAGAGAGAGAGAGAGAGAGAGAATTTAGAGGAAAAACCCCGCATCAGGTTTATATAATAAATGCTGAGCTCCGGCTCCATAGCGCAGTGTCTGATCTATTATATATTTATGTATTATATATATATTTATATTTATATGGATATAAAATCACTTATCGTTGATAACTTTTGCAACTTTACCAGAATGTAACCTTTAAAGCCTGATGTCGCCGCTTGTGAGCTACTTGATCTCCTGTTTGCGCAACCCGATCGCTTTTTTTTTTTCTTAAGCGACAGGGTGTCTAGACAACCACGTGACCGGGCAGGAGGGGGGGCGCCAATGCCCACTAGAGAGAGAGAGAGAGAGAGAGAGAGAGAGAGAGAAGGCGCTTGGGCTCCTCTGTTCATTCCCGGTTCCTGGAGCGCACCGACCGCATCGTCGCGTCTTTATTCGCGGCTCGGAAACTTTACGCACGGCGCTCTTTTCGCTCCACTGCTTCCCAGCGAGATCATAATTTTCGGGATACATTGTGCGCCCTGACCGGATATTTATCTGCTACATTATTATTCCTGTGCGCGCCTTTAAAGTCGGCTTGTTTTCTTTTTTTGCGTTTCTTTTCTTCCTTTCGCGACTCAGACGTGCGTGGATTACTCGAGCCTTCCCAGACCTCCTTTTCTCCTTCATTCAGCTCCTGCTATACGGATCTCGGAACCTTTAAGACACTAAATGCTCCAGACACACAGCCATGCTGGACTCCAACGTTAGGTCTTCACATGGACCGTGTTGGTGGAGGAGACCAGAAAGACGCCCGGACCGCAGGTTGTAGACTCGGATCGGGGATGGTGTGCGGATTTACGATGCAGAGACACCGGAGCGAGTTCAGTGTCTAACGGAAGTTTTTTGGGATATTTTGTGTCAATATTATTATTATTAATAATAATATTATTGCACCGACAGAACAGATTGGGTTTATCGCCTCCAGGATCGGCTGTGTTTTATTTTATTTAATTTTATTTTAAATCTGCTGCCTAGTTTGGTGGGTGGAAAACCGAATTGAAAGACTGGCGTATGGTACTGATTGCCTTTGCTGCCCACAGCTTTGGCACCGTCTCTCGGACTGCGCGGCGCCTCCTGGCCTCGGATCCCGGGACCTACTTCATGATTTGCGGACGCCATGCTCGCTCTTTAGCCGGGAGACCTTCTGCTCGTCGTCGCGCATGTTCAGGACCAGACGGTCGGGGCTCGTCCGGCGACTCTGGAGGAGCCGCGCGCCCGTCGACGTCGACGGGGAGGAGGCAGCGGCAGACGCCGGGACGCACGGCGCGGGAGGAAGCGGAAGAGGAAACGGAGGCTTGTGCATGGGCAAAGCGACCAAGGCCGTCGGTAAGGCCGGCGGTGGGAGCGTGGGCTCGGGCGCGGAGGCCGAACTGAAGGCGCTCACGCACTCGGTGCTGAAGAAGATCAAGGAGAAGCAGCTGGAGGTGCTGCTGCAGGCCGTGGAGTCGAAGGGCGGAGCGCGTAGCCCGTGCCTCATGCTGCCCGGCCGAGTGGACGCGTCCTCGCTCCCGCTGCTGCTCTTCAAGGTTTTCCGCTGGCCAGACCTACGACACTGGTCGCAGCTGAAACGGTTACCGTGCTGTGAATCCTACGGGAAGATCAACCCGGAGCTGGTGTGCTGCAACCCGCACCACATGAGCCGCCTGTGCGAGCCCGGTAAGACCTGCAGCTCACGTGGACCTGCACCTCACACACCAATATAATGAGATTCTACACGTTAGATCTTTCTGTAGAATCTCACACACACACACTGGTCTTATT
Organism: Silurus meridionalis; assembly: GCF_014805685.1. NCBI lineage: Eukaryota > Metazoa > Chordata > Actinopteri > Siluriformes > Siluridae > Silurus > Silurus meridionalis. The sequence continues at coordinate 2,494,443 of NC_060898.1, read as the reverse complement.
GGTGGACCAATCAAGTGGTGTTCAAAAATAAAGTATCTGATACTAAATGATAGAATAACGGTCTAATGTCCATTCATACACCAACTAGAAGATTTTCAAATTCATTGTTTAAATGTAAAGACAATAGAAAATGATTGATCATGTCAAACATCTGGTCGAAGACAAAGTCTCCCAGTCTGACCATCAGCTCAACAAGACCATACACATCAAACCCCGACTCTACAACAGTGTAACCAGCGCTAGTAACACCTTCAGGTCCTTCAGGAGCATGTTCACTGCAACCTGGAGCCCAGTGTGCACAATTACTAGCTCATTCAAAGAACATTGACCAGTTGTGGTTGCACCCATGTGCTTGTTCTCTTAATACATTGTGATGCAGATTTTTTTCCATCTAAATAAAGAATTTTAAGGATATTAACATCGACACGTTTATATCATTTGCTAGGTTTTCTGTAAAACTTGTTACGGTGTAACAAACGTCCTCCATGCCAGTGTGTGTAGGTGTACCATGGAGGCTTCCATGACCTGGGGATGTTGGAACCCCGTAAACCAACCTTTTCTGAATTCGAGTTCATTTATTATTACAATTTTATCTAATCGAAGGACGTTTTGTCCGTGCAGTCTTTATGGTACTGTCCAAAGACTGCTTGTTCCTTAAGAAACACTTCATAGGATATCTGGGGAACATCTCAGAATATATGCGATCTTGTGTATCAGCTTTGAATATATTGAATAAAGTTGTTCTAAAGATTATGACAGTGACGAGTTTTAGGAGAACATTTTTGCAACACACTTCTTCTAAACTTCCTCATAAAGTTCAGTTTTCCGAGCAGGAAAACTCCGATTTCTCTGTGTGTTATTCTGCAGTTAGGGATTTTATTCCTGAATACTTGTGTCTCTGTTTGTATGAACATCGATTAATGTTCAACTGGTCTGAAGGCCTCGTTTTTTGGCAATCACATGCTCTGTCCCCCCCCCCTCTCTCTGTCTCTCTCTCTATCTGTCTGTCTGTCTGTGTGTCTGAGTCTGGCGCCGGGCGGCTCTGTGTTTATCTACGCACTTCACTTGTGCACTATCAGGGCAGATCCCCCCTCCTCCAGTCCCCTAGCTGTCTCCTACTCTCTCTCTCTCTCTCTCTCTCTCTCTCTCTCTCTCTTTCACCATAAGACAAACAAGTTTTTTCCACCCTAAAAAAATGCCAACTGTTATCATGAGCCTCTATCTAAACCCTGCTTGTTTTTCATGCTCTTCTTCTCCACTTTTTTCTTTCTCCAGAATCCCCTCCTCCTCCGTACTCACGCTATCCAGTGGACTTACTGAAGTCACCCGGTAAGTTATTTATTTCTTTTGCCGTGCTGACGTTTTTTTCCTGTTCGTTCAGGTTGGTTCCTTCGCTCAAAGACGATCCATTCCGATCCGATCGCCTGAGCACCAAGCCCATGCGCTTTGTATCCGATCAATAGATATTGCTATTTACATTCATACACATGTATCCTGTTCATACATCCGCGCAGCTAACGGGTCGAGGGGCATTGCTTAGTGGCAGCTTAGTGTGGCTGGGATTTGAACTCACAACCTTGAGATTTAAAGTCCAATACCTTGACCGCTAAGTTAGCACCTCCCCCTGGCACACCTTCATTCCATGCCTGGTAGCACCACTGTGTTTTTTTTTAAGCCCCCTGAGCAAGGCCCCTAACCCTCAGTACCCCTGGGGCGCTGTATCACAGCATCCGGCTTCCTCACATCGCTGGGATGTATAAGTAAAGAATTTCAGGGTGACAAGTGTAAAGCACCGCCATCCTGGGAGGGATTGGAACTCACAGCCTTTCGGGTGTGCGAGCGTGACCGCAGAGCTGCCGCTGGACCCCTGCTGATTATAGTTATCCGACACGCTGTCATTTTCCATGTACTCAGAGCCTGATAAAGAACGCAGCTTTCAGCGTTCGTAAATATATTCCCCGGGGTTTCTTACATTATGTGGCCATGAGGCTATGAGAAGAGAGGCGCGAGTGTGTGTGTGTGTGTGTGTGTGTGTGTGTGTGTAACGTGATGCAGATTCTAAGCGATGTGTTTTGATTTACGACGGACAGAAAGCAGTGGCTCTGCCAGTCGTCTGTAATAGAATGGCGCGAGGCCAAGACCTAAACCCTCTCTGACCCCGGCACCAGAGCGGGGGGTGAGGGTGAGGGGGGAGGTTGTTAAGGGGTGTTGGAGAGAAGGGTGGGGGTGTAGAGGCAGGGGATTTGCGTCTACATGCACTTTTGGCGGCTCTGATAAAGAATAACGGCTCCATCAGGGACATGGTGCTGGGAGGGAAGGGGGCAACAGAGGGAGGGGTAAAGTGGGGGAGAACAAGTGGGTTATATAGCGGAAGAGGCTGAGAGATCCGAGGAGACGTGTTTTATCTGCTGAATTAATTGGAGGGTTTGAATGCGTCTGCACACAGCTTCTTTTTTCGTCTCCCATGTTCATTCGGTGAGGATCAAAAAGGACCTCAGGCACAGAGGTTCCACATCTGGGGCAAAACGAGAGCATCTTTGACCATGAGGAAGTTTAGCGTGATGTTCGAAAGTGCGTAAAATATTTATTTTTGCAGTGTAGAGCAAAAAAACGGCACCCAAATACCCACATTTTGGAGAAATTTCGAAACTACCAGCTAAGATGAAGTTAGAACATCTGTTTCCTGTAAAAGCAAATCCTGATACGTTTTATTTCGCTGATTCAACAGCTAGACGTGTTTATTTCAATAATTTAAAGTATTAAGCTTTTTTTAATCCAGTTATAGATACTTTTTGTGGAATACGACTGACACTGAAGACTCCTTCCTTTTATGAACAAATCCGACATGCTGTAGACCGGAGATTAAAACATCGCTACTAAGCTCATCTCTCGTCCAATCAGAGCAGAGGATTAAACAGAGGTGTGATGTAATGCAGCGTTTCTCCTCATGCAGCATCACACACACACGAACCGAATCGAACATCGAACAAGTGAATGTCAGAAGCTCTTCAGGACAAGATCGGAGAATAAAGAGCGCTCGCTTCTTCTCTTTTTTCTCTCTTTTTTAATTTTCCCTAGAACAAAAAAAAAAAACTGATTTCAAAGGCAGAAACTCCTCCATCGTTCGCTTCTTTCTTTTCCTTTATAAAAAACTGCGTTGTTCAGAGTTTACATAAAAAGGTGTGTAATTATTCGGCGCCGGCCTCTGCGTCATTCACTTCAGCATGACTCATAACTTTACTGAACCAGATTTTTGGGTTTGTGTGGGAATGTGTGTGTGTGTGTGTGTGTGTGTGTGTGTGTGTGTGTGTGTGTGTGTATGTGTGTGTCTCTGTGCACTAAATGAAGGGACGGAGAGAACTTTCATTTGAGCAGAAAACCTTTTTTAATAGATTAATCCATTAACTATGACAGAGAGAGAGAGAGAGAGAGAGAGAGAGAGAGAGAGAAAGGAAAAATAAAAGATATGACATAAAGAGAGCTGAGAGAGAATGATGGAGAGACAGAGAATAAATAAATGAGAGTGATATAAAAGAGCTGAAAGAAGGAGAGGGAGAAAGCGAATGAAAGACTGATAGAGAGTGATATAAACTCAGAGAATGATAATGAGAGAATGAGAGACTGATAGAGAGAAAGATGAAGAGACAGAGAGAATGAAAGCGTAAGAGAATGAATGATAGACTGAAAGAGAGTGATATAAAGAGAGCTGAAAGTGAGAATGATGGAGAGAGAGAGCAAATGAAAGACTGATAGAGTGATATAAACTCAGAGAATGATTAATGAGAGAATGAGAGACTGATAGAGAGAAAGATGAAGAGACAGAGAGAATGAAAGCGTAAGAGAATGAATGATAGACTGAAAGAGAGTGATATAAAGAGAGCTGAAAGTGAGAATGATGGAGAGAGAGAGCAAATGAAAGACTGATAGAGAGTGATATAAACTGAGAGAATGAAAATGAGGAAATGATGAAGAGACAGAGAATAAAGGAGTAAGAGACTGATAAAGAGAGAGTGATATAAAAAGAATGATGGAGAGAGAGAGTGATATAAAGAGAGTGATGGAAAGAGATAATGAGAGACTGATAGAGAGAGCATGAAAGTCAGAGAGAGAGAGAGAGAGTGATATAAAGAGAGCTGAAAGAGAGAGTCAATGATCATGCAGAGAGGAAGTCATTTGTCGCCCCAGCTGTGTTTCTATGAAGACACGTGCATGCGTGTGTGTGTGTGTGTGTGTGTGTGTGTGTGTGTTCTAGAGCCAGTGATATTAATAGGACAAAAGAGGCCAACTGCGCTTCATTTATTCGAGCTGCCTCTTTTGTTATCGCTTTGTCTTCCTCGTCACTGACCCAAGACACACTTTCATACGTCTCGTCTGCGCTTTGGCTCTTCTACTCTCCTCTCATACATGCACACACACACACACACACACACACACACACACACA